>NC_086449.1:579432168-579722168 GCF_028390025.1 Pseudophryne corroboree
TCTGAATCAGTTTTCCATGTACATAGCCAAACTGCTCTGCGAACAGCTATTGTTGAAGCTCATGACCTGGAGGCAATAGTACCCATATCCAATGCTGCTTCTTCCAAGAACATTGTAGCCTGTTTTATATGAGCTATATGGGATTGTTGCTCTCTAGAAGCTATTGAAAAATCCCCCTCCAATGCATCAGCCCAGGCAGCCACTGCCTTTGCCATCCAAGCTGAAGCAATGACTGGATTTAGGACTGCCCCAGACAGGGAAAAGGAGATTTATGGTAAGAACTTACTGTTGTTAAATCTCTTTCTGCGAGGTACACTGGGTTCTCTGTACTGCCACAGTGTCCATGCCAGCGCGCGCTGCCCGCCTCCCACCGGCCGTGCCGCTGGAGGAGGTGAGGGAGCTGCAGCAGGAGAAGTCAGAATGACATCTAGCACTGATAGAAGACTTCAAGGGCAGCAGAGGCACTATCTTCACTTTTGAAAAGCTTTTTCAGGGCTGCTGGAGCAGCCCTACCTGTTAGCTGCCTACACTACAGGCACCAACTTACAAACTGAGCTCCTGTGCACGGAGGCGGGGTTATAGAGGAGACGGCGCTGAGCATCTTGGAAACAGTCAAAGCTTTCGCCTGTTGGTGCCTCGGATCAAGATCCTACTCGACACCCTGATGTTATTCCCTGTGTAACCGAGTGTACCCCGCTGCAGAAAAAATGTTTTTAGAAAACCATCCACTCTCCTAGCCGTGACATAATTTAATGATGCTGAAGGCAAAGGTAATGTAGATTTTCGCACTAATCGAATTACATGCGTATCTACTTTAGGAGCCACCTCCCTTTTTAAACAATCCCCAGCTGGAAGAGGATAATTGGAATTCCATTTCTTAGGAATTCTAAACTTCTTATTGGGAGTAACCCAAGCCTCTTCCACAATTTCCATCAGCTGATCTGACCCTGGAAACTCAGTCTTAACTGTTTTGGGACGTTTTAACTCAGGGTCCTTGGTTTTTAACACAGGCTCTGCTGAATCCTCTAAGGATAGAATGTCTTTCATTGCTTTGATTAACTCAGCTATATCCACTGAGCTGAGACTTTCCTCTTCCTCTTCGTATGCCGAAGTAGAATTAATTGAGCTTTCATCTTCCGATGAATCCTCATCTGAATCATGTGTAGCCTGTGAAGGTGCAGATTTAATTACCACCGGCTTATCAGCTTGTTTCTTTTGAGAGGCTGCTGCTGGAAGTGATACACCATAGATGGGAAGCTGCATGTAAGGGTTAATAGTGTAACCTATCCCTGGTACAAGAGTTGGATGAATTATCCGTTCAGCTATACTGGATAAAGTCTGTGCAAACATAACCCAAGGTGGATCCATCTGCACCTAAATCTGCATTGTATTTTTCAATAATCCCTGGTGAAAGCTAAAACAATTTGCACACAAACCATCCTGAACCAGATCCTGAGAGGATAACACAGCTTTGCAAGACAAACATGATATGAGTGTTGGTGTTGCTGTGAGTGTACCTTCCTCACCTTTGCTGCTCTTAGACATGCTAAATAATCAACACTTCCACAGTGCACTACACAATTTGTGACTGTAATCACTGTAAACTTCTTAAAGTGACATACAATCCGACCCTACCCATGCACCAGCATTGAGAATCGGAATAAACAAACTAAAAGAAATAAAGTCAGCAATCACACTAGCAGTCAGTCACATGTTATACATTAGTATAATAAGCAATATGAGCACATCATTAACTACAACTACATTTTAAGTATGTAGGAGAACATATTAGAGCATCATGTTTAAACAGATCTAATGTATTCAGACGCATTGCGAAAGAAACAACAGTAAATGTATACAGACTCATATGCAATAGGCACTTATCTAACTATTCATACTCAAAAGGGTAGATAGAGACTTAGGGGGTAATTCAGAGTTGATCGCAGCAGCAAATTCGTTAGCAGTTGGGCAAAACCATGTACACTGCAGGTGTGGCAGATATAACATTTGCAGAGAGAGTTAAATTTGGGTGGGTTATATTGTTTCTGTGCAGGGTAAATACTGGCTGCTTTATTTTTACACTGCGATTTAGATTTAAGTTTGAACACACCCCACTCAAGTCTAACTGCACATGATTTTGCCCAACTGCTAACAAATTTGCTGCTGTGATCAACTCTGAATTGGGCCCTTAGTGCTGTATTACTCGTACTCAATAGAGTGGGATACAGGGAGACTCACCTCACTTCCAGGACTGATCAATACGTTAGCGAATGCTGAGTGGATCCAAACGCTACTAGTGTACACTGCCGCTCCATGAACCTATAGTGAACACAGACGCTCAGTGAACACCGACGCACCAGTCAAACAACCGCCTATGCTGCGACTGGGTTCCCTTCGTGTACAGTGTCTGAGACGGAAGTGGGAAACAGTTCATGGCGGGAGACTCGGAGGAAACTGGTCATGAACCGGGGGGAGGAGCGACCAGGAGAGCGTCTGACTCCCCACTGCTGACATCAACCCTAGGGATCGTGGCCTCATACCATTCCTGGAGCCTCTGATCCCTAAGGCTTAGCGCTGGTGCACCCATGGTGGCAGCTACGTCAGCGACTGTTTTGTAGTCTCGTCCCAAAACAGTGCGGCTGTGTCTGTATTCCCCTACTAAGCGGAACCGATGCCTTACCTTCTCCTCGTGCTCTGGCCACAGCCTGGTAACATCTGCTGGACCTGCTAGTATAACCAACACAGACGCACACCAAAACAGCACTGTACTCGTGGTAAGCGTTGTCGCGACCTGGTGGAGAGTTGTTGGAGCGACTCTTTCTAAGGTACATATAGACGCTATTTAGAAAGATCACTCAAGAAAAAAATAGTAAGACTATAAACATAAAATAAGAAAGCTTAGAGCTGCTAAAAACCAGCAGCCCTCTGACCATGGTCCGGCTCCTGCTGCACCAAACAAAAAACTGATTTGCCTGAGTAAGAAGGCGGGGATATATGGACAGGCCCGTTGCATGCTGGGAGGCCGGAAAAGCTTTGACCGATTGGTGCAAATCCGCTGTCGCTTCATCATATCCCATTGTTATCCTGTGGATAACCTGTAGACCCTGCTGGAGAAAGTGGGCATTCCTGGTGAGAGTACCTCTCTGGATTTGAATAGGGTCAGAAATGTACACATTACAAGCGATCTGTGAGCTAGAAAAGAAAGATAAAAAGCATGAAGCGATGTAATGTCATCCTCCGAAAACCCAAATCTGCCCAGGGATTAAATCAAGTGGTCCCATGACAGACGTTCAAAGTAGGGTGGCCAATCCTGGGCCTTTTTTTTAATGCAGTGTATCTGAATTGAAAAATTATCAATCCTGGGATTCCCAGGATTGGTTTCTTTTCAATGTGTGTCGTCCCCCTCGCCCTGCCCAGCCTAGCCCACATAACTCCCCTTAATCTGAATCGGTAGGAGTGTGGGTCATCTTGCTGCGGAGAGATGCGGTGCGGGGCAGTACAGACGGTGAGGTCTGGACGGCGGGTGGCAGTCTATGCAGCGTGAACTCTGACTTCAAGTCATGCTTCTCTCTCACACCCCAGAACCCATTATACAGCTCTTACTAAAAGCCCAAACTCTAAGCAAGTTTGTTTAGCAAAACAGACATTTCCTGGGGGTTTAAAATACATAGGCCAGAAACCTTGGACAAACATATCTCACGTTTATCACTTTACTAGTGCTTCTGTCACAAGATATACATGGAATGAATAAGAGAGGCCCCGTGGTAATAGGCACCAGATTAAGTAGTGATAGGACATATGAAGGAATGTCAATAGGCAAAATTTAAAGACAAGATATAGACATTTCCCTCTAAAGTACACACTAAACAAAATACAAAACAAACATCCTGTTACAGGGTGATATATTTTTATGCAGTTAACTAAATACTCAATAGTCTTAAGAAAGGTACTCTGCTCTAGTAAACCTGGCTCTCTAAAATCTCCAAAAGTCTCACTGAATGGAATCTCTTCTTTGTTCCATAAAGAGCCCCAATTACTCCATCTCACCTCAGGGTCTGATTCAAAGTTTAAATTTCATAACTATAATTCGTTTTATTTATCATTGTTAATATAGCTGGCTGGTCTGTTTTTGCTTCCACAGTTGAGCAATGGTTGTTCTGGTGGCAATAAGAATGTGGCTCAATAGATATCTTTTTATATTACCAATACTTGGGGGTAATATATATAATAACGCCATCTGAAGAGTTATTTGTACTCTAATCCCAGAGATTTGGTACATAAGGCTTTCTATCTCTACCCAAAACGGGCCTAATTTTTTGCAGGACCAAAATAATAAGAATTTACTTACCGATAATTCTATTTCTCGTAGTCCGTAGTGGATGCTGGGGACTCCGTCAGGACCATGGGGATCAGCGGCTCCGCAGGAGACAGGGCACAAAAGTAAAAGCTTTAGGATCAGGTGGTGTGCACTGGCTCCTCCCCCTATGACCCTCCTCCAAGCCTCAGTTAGGATACTGTGCCCGGACGAGCGTACACAATAAGGAAGGATTTTGAATCCCGGGTAAGACTCATACCAGCCACACCAATCACACTGTACAACCTGTGATCTGAACCCAGTTAACAGCATGATAACAGCGGAGCCTCTGAAAAGATGGCTCACAACAATAATGACCCGATTTTTGTAACAATAACTATGTACAAGTATTGCAGACAATCCGCACTTGGGATGGGCGCCCAGCATCCACTACGGACTACGAGAAATAGAATTATCGGTAAGTAAATTCTTATTTTCTCTGACGTCCTAAGTGGATGCTGGGGACTCAGTCAGGACCATGGGGATTATACCAAAGCTCCCAAACGGGCGGGAGAGTGCGGATGACTCTGCAGCACCGAATGAGAGAGCTCCAGGTCCTCCTCAGTCAGGGTGTGCCCCTGACCAAGTATCAGCTCGGCAAAGTTGTAAAGCCGAGACCCCTCGGGCAGCCGCCCAAGATGAGCCCACCTTCCTTGTGGAATGGGCATTTACATATTTTGGCTGTGGCAGGCCTGCCACAGAATGTGCAAGCTGAATTGTACTACACATCCAACTAGCAATCGTCTGCTTAGAAGCAAGAGCACCCAGTTTGTTGGGTGCATACAGGATAACAGCAAGTCAGTTTTCCTGACTCCAGCCGTCCTGGAAACTATATTTTCAGGGCCCTGACAACATCTAGCAACTTGGAGTCCTCCAAGTCCCTAGTAGCCGCAGGTACCACAATAAGCTGGTTCGGGTGAAACACTGACACCACCTTAGGGAGAAACTGGGGATGAGTCCGCAGCTCTGCCCTGTCCGAATGGACAATCAGATATGGGCTTTTTTGAGACAAACGAAGCCAATTCTGACACTCGCCTGGCCGAGGCCAGGGCCAACAGCATGGTCACTTTCCCTGTGAGATATTTCAAATCCACAGATTTGAGCGGTCTAAACCAATGTGATTTTAGGAATCCCAGAACTACGTTGAGATCCCACAGTGCCACTGGAGGCACAAAAGGGGGTTGTATATGCAGTACTCCCTTGACAAACTTCTGGACTTCAGGAACTGAAGCCAATTCTTTCTGGAAGAAAATCGACAGGGCCGAAATTTGAACCCTAATGGACCCCAATTTGAGGCCCATAGACACTCCTGTTTGCAGGAAATGCAGGAAACGACCGAGTTGAAATTTCTTCATGGGGCCTTCCTGGCCTCACACCACGCAACATATTTTCGCCACATGTGGTGATAATGTTGTGCGGTCACCTCCTTCCTGGCTTTGACCAGGGTAGGAATGACCTCTTCCGGAATGCCTTTTTCCCTTAGGATCCGGCGTTCAACCGCCATGCCGTCAAACGCAGCCGCGGTAAGTCTTGGAACAGACATGGTACTTGCTGAAGCAAGTCCCTTCTTAGCGGCAGAGGCCATGAGTCCTCTGTGAGCATCTCTTGAAGTTCCGGGTACCAAGTCCTTCTTGGCCAATCCGGAGCCACGAGTATAGTTCTAACTCCTCTACGTCTTATAATTCTCAATACCTTGGGTATGAGAAGCAGAGGAGGGAAGACATACACCGACTGGTACACCCACGGTGTTACCAGAACGTCCACAGCTATTGCCTGAGGGTCTTTTGACCTGGCGCAATACTTGTCCAGTTTTTTGTTCAGGCGGGACGCCATCATGTCCACCTTTGGTCTTTTCCAACGGTTCACAATCATGTGGAAGACTTCCCGATGAAGTCCCCACTCTCCCGGGTGGAGGTTGTGCTGAGGAAGTCTGCTTCCCAGTTGTCCACTCCCGGAATGAACACTGCTGACAGTGCTATCACATGATTTTCCGCCCAGCGAAAAATCCTTGCAGTTTCTGCCATTGCCCTCCTGCTTCTTGTGCCGCCCTGTCTGTTTACGTGGGCGACTGCCGTGATGTTGTCCCACTGGATCAATACCGGCTGACCTTGAAGCAGAGGTCTTGCTAAGCTTAGAGCATTGTAAATTGCCCTTAGCTCCAGTATATTTATGTGGAGAAAAATCTCCAGACTTGATCACACTCCCTGGAAATTTTTTCCCTGTGTGACTGCTCCCCAGCCTCTCAGGCTGGCCTCCGTGTTCACCAGCATCCAATCCTGAATGCCGAATCTGCGGCCCTCTAGAAGATGAGCACTCTGTAACCACCACAGGAGAGACACCCTTGTCCTTGGAGATAGGGTTATCCGCTGATGCATCTGAAAATGCGATCCGGACCATTTGTCCAGCAGATCCCACTGAAAAGTTCTTGCGTGGAATCTGCCGAATGGAATCGCTTCGTAATAAGCCACCATTTTTCCCAGGACTCTTGTGCAATGATGCACTGACACTTTTCCTGGTTTTAGGAGGTTCCTGACTAGCTCGGATAACTCCCTGGCTTTCTCCTCCGGGAGAAACACCTTTTTCTGGACTGTGTCCAGAACCATCCCTAGGAACAGCAGACGTGTCGTCGGAAACGGCTGCGATTTTGGATATTTAGAATCCACCCGTGCTGTCGTAGAACTACTTGAGATAGTGCTACTCCGACTTCCAACTGTTCTCTGGACCTTGCCCTTATCAGGAGATCGTCCAAGTAAGGGATAATTAAGACGCCTTTTCTTTGAAGAAGAATCATCATTTCGGCCATTACTTTGGTAAAGACCCGGGGTGCCGTGGACAATCCAAACGGAAGCGTCTGAAACTGATAGTGACAGTTCCGTACCACGTACCTGAGGTACCCTTGGTGAGAAGGGCAATTTGGGACATGGAGGTAAGCATCCTTGATGTCCAGGGACACCATATAGTCCCCTTCTTCCTGGTTCGCTATCACTGCTCTGAGTGACTCCATCTTGATTTGAACCTTTGTATGTAAGTGTTCAAAGATTTCCCATTTAGAATAGGTCTCACCGAGCCGTCTGGCTTCAGTACCACAATATAGTGTGGAATAATAGCCCTTTCCTTGTTGTAGGAGGGGTACTTTGATTATCACCTGCTGGGAATACAGCTTGTGAATTGTTTCCAATACTGCCTCCCTGTCGGAGGAAGACGTTGGTAAAGCAGACATCAGGAGCCTGCGAGGGGGAGACGTCTCGAATTTCCAGTCTGTACCCCTGGGATACTACTTGTAGGATCCAGGGGTCCACTTGCGAGTGAGCCCACTACGCGCTGAAACTCTTGAGACGACCCCCCACCGCACTTGAGTCCGCTTGTACGGCCCCAGCGTCATGCTGAGGACTTGGCAGAAGCTGTGGAGGGCTTCTGTTCCTGGGAATGGGCTGCCTGCTGCAGTCTTCTTCCCTTTCCTCTATCCCTGGGCAGATATGACTGGCCTTTTGCCCGCTTGCCCTTATGGGGACGAAAGGACTGAGGCTGAAAAGACGGTGTCTTTTTCTGCTGAGATGTGATTTGGGGTAAAAAAGGTGGATTTTCCAGCTGTTGCCGAGGCCACCAGGTCCGATGGACCGACCCCAAATAACTCCTCCCCTTTATACGGCAATACTTCCATGTGCCGTTTGGAATCTGCATCACCTGACCACTGTCGTGTCCATAAACATCTTCTGGCAGATATGGACATCGCACTTACTCTTGATGCCAGAGTGCAAATATCCCTCTGTGCATCTCGCATATATAGAAATGCATCCTTTAAATGCTCTATAGTCAATAAAATACTGTCCCTGTCAAGGGTATCAATATTTTCAGTCAGGGAATCCGACCAAGCCACCACAGCGCTGCACATCCAGGCTGAGGCGATCGCTGGTCGCAGTATAACACCAGTATGTGTGTATATACCTTTTTAGGATATTTTCCAGCCTCTCAGCTGGCTCCTTGAGGGCGGCCCTATCTGGAGATGGTACCGCCACTTGTTTTGATAAGCGTGTGAGCGCCTTATCCACCCTAAAGGGTGTTTCCCAACGCGCCCTAACTTCTGGCGGGAAAGGGTATACCGCCAATAATTTTCTATCGGGGGAAACCCACGCATCATCACACACTTCATTTAATTTATCTGATTCAGGAAAAACTACAGGTAGTTTTTTCACACCCCACATAATACCCTTCTTGTGGTACTTGTAGTATCAGAAATATGTAACACCTCCTTCATTGCCCTTAACATGTAACGTGTGGCCCTAAAGGAAAATACGTTTGTTTCTTCACCGTCGACACTGGAGTCAGTGTCCGTGTCTGTGTCTGTGTCGACCGACTGAGGTAAATGAGCGTTTTACAGCCCCTGACGGTGTTTGAGACGCCTGGACAGGTACTAATTTGTTTGCCGGCCGTCTCATGTCGTCAACCGACCTTGCAGCGTGTTGACATTATCACGTAATTCCTTAAATAAGCCATCCATTCCGGTGTCGACTCCCTAGAGAGTGACATCACCATTTCAGGCAATTGCTCCGCCTCCTCACCAACATCGTCCTCATACATGTCGACACACACGTACCGACACACAGCACACACACAGGGAATGCTCTGACAGGACCCCACTAGCCCTTTGGGGAGACAGAGGGAGAGTTTGCCAGCACACACCAAAAACGCTATAATTATACAGGGACAACCTTTATATAAGTGTTTTTCCCTTATAGCATTTTAATATATATATATACATATCGCCAAATAAGTGCCCCCCCTCTCTGTTTTAACCCTGTTTCTGTAGTGCAGTGCAGGGGAGAGCCTGGGAGCCTTCCCACCAGCATTTCTGTGAGGGAAAATGGCGCTGTGTGCTGAGGAGAATAGGCCCCGCCCCCTTTTCGGTGGGCTTCTTCTCCCGTTTTTCTGAGACCTGGCAGGGGTTAAATACATCCATATAGCCCCCAGGGGCTATATGTGATGTATTTTTAGCCAGAATAAGGTACTATCATTGCCCTGCACCCTCAGTGACCGCTGCTATGAAGTGTGCTGACAACAATGGCGCACAGCTGCAGTGCTGTGCGCTACCTTATGAAGACTGAAGAGTCTTCTGCCGCCGTTTCTGGACCTTCACTTTTCAGCATCTGCAAGGGGGGTCGGCGGCGCGGCTCCGGGACGAACCCCAGGGTGAGACCTGTGTTCCGACTCCCTCTGGAGCTAATGGTGTCCAGTAGCCTAAGAAGCCAATCCGTCCTGCACGCAGGTGAGTTCACTTCTCTCCCCTAAGTCCCTCGTAGCAGTGAGCCTGTTGCCAGCAGGACTCACTGAAAATAAAAAACCTAACAAACTTTTACTCTAAGCAGCTCTTTAGGAGTGCCACCTAGATTGCACCCTTCTCGGCCGGGCACAAAAATCTAACTGAGGCTTGGAGGAGGGTCATAGGGGGAGGAGCTAGTGCACACCACCTGATCCTAAAGCTTTTACTTTTGTGCCCTGTCTCCTGCGGAGCCGCTGATCCCCATGGTCCTGACGGAGTCCCCAGCATCCACTTAGGACGTCAGAGAAATATGTATGATATCTCCCACTTCCTCAAGGCATCTCCAACAGAGGTCTAACTAACTGCTCAGGCCAGATTCTATGAATCTTAGCTGGGGTTAAGTATATACGATAGAAAATCTCTCTATATCTTTTGATATGTGTATTAGATTTAGACATTTTATGCACTGACTGGAACAGTGGAACCATTGTGTCTTATCCATTAAGATATTTAAATCTTGTTCCCATCTTTTTGCCACTCAGTCTTATCCTCCGATTTAACTTCCAACAATACTTTATACCAAAATGCAATTCTTCTCTTTTCATTGGTGCAGAAAATTGCACCAATGAAAAGAGGAGTGAGAAAGTTGAGCAAGGAGACTCCTTGGCAATACCTTCACCGCTTTTGAGGCAAGAGGGTAAGAGTATATCCAATGTCTAATCCATAAATATTTGTAAAATTCAACTGTTAGAATATCATACTTTTCCTTGATCTGCGTAAAAGACATCAGATCACTCTCTATGTATAAATCATTAATTGTTATTATTCCCTTCTCCCTCCATATATCCAATTTTGCCACTGCCTCAAGTGATATATACAGTATCTGGGCTGCAAATTGGCTCCGATACTCTATAAGACTATTCCAAGCTTTCAGTGATGCCCTGCTGCTTTTAGTACCGGCTTTATCAGTCCCCAACTTTGTGCTGGTAACCATATTATGTCTCTCAGAGATATGTCTCCAGTCAATTTCTCCTCAATCTCTCTACCTGGTTCAGATATACTTGTTACTACCGAATCACTAATTTGATTTATGAGACTAGTAGCTTCGTATAGTTCTACGTTGGGAAATTCAAGCCCCCCTTATGTTTTGGGGAGCATTAGATTTTATTTTGTTCGTTTGGGCTGTTTATTTCCATAGACATATTTGATAAAACCCTTGGTATATTTGAAAGTTTCTATCAAAGTACAGCATGGAACCATTCTTCAAAGGAAGAGAAGTATTAGAACTCAGGACATGCACTGAAAATGAAGAGAAGCAGCTTCAGGGGAAACTTAAGGAAAAATTACACAGAAAGGGTAGTGGACAGTTGGAATAGTCCTCTGTCAAGGGTTGTAGAGTCTAAGTCAGTAGAGCAATTTAAACTTGCTTGGGATAGGCATATGAATATTATTACAAATAACTAAGGTTCAAAAGAATTTGAGCTTGCCTAAAGGATTAAAAAAGGGGGCAGACTATATGGGCCAAGTGGCTCTTATCTGCCATCAAATTCTATGTTTCTATATATAACAGATCCAAAAGAGTTTATTTAGGTTCTGTAAGGAAGAAGGGAACATGATTAGCACAGAGTAAAATCTTATGGCGTTTAATATCGGGCACCTTATATCATGAGTTTGTTGAATAATCTCTGCTAATGGTTCTATCGCTAGAACAAAAATAATTGGGGAGGGGGCGTGGCCTAGCTAGCAAGCCGAGAGGAGGTGAAGTGTGTGAGCTCCTGAGGGCCTGGGCCTTATATTGCTTATAAAATTCACCTCACGGGCCATCACACACATCTAACCGTGTATTCCGGTTCCCTGCTCCAACTAGTATCGGAGGGTGTCGGTTGCGGAGCCGGGGAGCCCTTGTCAGGGCTCCTGCAGGTTGCGGCCTTCCCCTCCATAAGAAGCCGGGGGTTTGTGGCGCGGCCTCCCACCCCACCGGAGGTGAGACCGTTCGGGACTGCCGTCCGGGAGGACCGGGAGGACGGGCCCATACGCCGGGCCGACGGAGAGTGATTTCCCCGGGACCGGGGACCTCGTCCTGTGACCCTGCAGCGGCCGTGTGCAGTTGGCGGCGGAAGCCCCGTACGGTGGGTGAGTCCCTTCCTTGCCGGCGCCCCCCAGCACAGCATCGGGGCTCTTTCCTCCCTCTCCCCGCGCCTCTTGCCCGTGCCACCTCGTCCGCTACAACCTGCTCTGAGCCGCGGACCCGGGTAGCGATCACTAGAGCTCCCGCGAGACGCGGCCTAGCGGCGGACCTCGGCCCGGGACCTCGATTGCGGGGCCGGTCACGTGTTGACCACGGACGGACTCAGCGGCCCCTGACACGGCTCCTGCCGGCGCAGCTACATTGTTGAAGGAGGCCCTGTTCCCTCCTGCCTCCCCATTGCACCGAGCACATAACAGAGCCGCACGGTAAAAGTGCACGCCACCTTGAAAACATGGCTGGAGGATTGGGTTCCCAGTACACCTCGGAGCCCCCGCCCAGACCCCCGTGCCCAGTACCTGCTGCCCACTACACCCGACTGTGAGGGGGGAGAACCTGTTGGGCAGTGATCACCTCACCCTGCAATTGTCCTCTCACCTTTGGTATACTCTATCACGGTTGGGGTGTGATCCCACGGGCTGGTGCTGCCTCAGAGGGGCTCCTGTGAGGTACGACCTTCCCCTCCCTTCCCCGCGAGCCCTGCTCACCTCCCCGGCTGGGGAATAAATTAATCACTGTCCCGCTAGACGGGTCGACGGGACACACGGCGGCCATCTTGAGGTGGGCCCCGCTCGGCTCTGGATCCCCTGTGAAACCGTGTGTGGAGAGTCCCACACAGTAGCTGCTCTCCACAGCCCTCTAAAACCCCCTCCTGGGTCCCGGAGCATACGCGCACAGCATAGCCCTGCATTACAGCAAAGGGCAGAGTTCACAGCCCTGTGACTGGGAGATTGCTTACTCCCTCATCTACCCCTCCCCAGATTTGATGTGCCACACTTGAACTGGGCCCCCACAGAACTGGACCAGCTGGTCCAAGCACACCTCAAAGGCACTGATCCCCCGACTGGCTACACGGCCTTGCGCAGCTAGCTGACGGGGCACCTCAAAGTACAGTTGCTGGGGAACTCCGCTGCCCGGCACATGCTCTCCCTCCCCTATTTATCCACCACTGTAAGTGACGCAGCTCCCCCCAAGCATATTCAAGCAGGAGCGTACATTCACTGCGCTGAGGCCTGACCATTACCTACAGGACATGGCACGCCCGACTGGGCCCGTCTGACCATCCTCTTCAAAGCGTCTAGCATGTGATCTCGATATGTACTACACTTGGTCTCGTGTGTGATCCTAATGATATAGGAGCTTCCCTCATCCTTCCCAGGTGTTGACAAGTAACCTACCTCACCTTCTTCCGCCACTATGCCTAAAGGGGGGAAAAAGACGAACGCCCATAACCTGGTGGGCTACTTCAAGAACCCTGCTCCATCCTCCACCCGGAGAGCAACTTCACCCCCACCCACTCCAGCAATATCTGACAAAGACTCAGACGATGACTCTTCCTCCACTCCCGCCACAAAAGCTGATGTCGCCCTTCTCCTATCCGAGATGCGTAATATTAAAAAATCAATACGTGCAGAAGTACAAGAGGCTATCTCGGGTCTAAAATCGGACGTGGATAGCCTGGGCACCAGAGTAGATGCCATCGAAAGAAAACAAGAAGAGCTTATCGCCTTCCAACAAGAATCAGAACAGGAGATATCTCAAATGCGTACGGATGTTATGCTCCTAGCGGACAAACAAGAAGATTTGGACAACAGGGGGCGCCGGAACAATCTTAGAATTCGTAACATCCCCGAGACGATAGAACAAAACCACCTCACGGACTATCTACTCCGCCTCTTCCGTTCACTCGCTCCCTCCGTTCCAGACGATATGCTTCTTCTAGACAGGGCTCACAGGGCTCTACGTCCTAGATCCCAAGACGCTAAAACACCAAGAGACGTAATCCTCCGCTTTCATTATTTCGCGGTCAAAGACCAAGTCTACGCCAAAACCAGGAGGATGTCGACGATCCCGTTCGAAGGCTCCGATCTCTTGATCTTCCAGGACCTGTCGCCGGTCACGCTGAACAGACGGAGGGAATTAAAAGACATAACCAAAGCCCTAAGAGATCATAATGTCCGATACAGATGGGGCTTCCCTTTTGCACTTCAAGTCAGAGCAGATGGTAAATTCCTCTCCGCTAGATCCCCAGACGAGGCCCTTCAACTACTACACCAATTGAACATCTCCGGCCCCCCGTCCACCCCTCAACATTCTCTCCCAGTCAACACCTCCCCTTCTCTCACAGCTCCAGCCTCAGAATGGACCACCGTCGGATCTGCTTCACACACCTCCCCAGATACATGAATTATCATGTATGGATGTCCAGGATAGGACTTGTGACCACACGAGTCCACAACGGACTACAGGGGGTCTTTCCGCACTATGCCAAGATCCCCATATGGTGTAGAGCCTTGGGTTAAGATAATGTCTGCCATTTAATGCCTTGTTGATCCTGCTGTGGGGGGACCTGTCCGGGCCCTCGGGGCCGGGGTTCTTCGTGGCTGGCCGCGTGGACTCCGGTCCCGGGAGGCCCGTATGGGCTGAGTTTGGGGTTTTTTCTTGTTCTCCCTTTTTTACCCCACGCAGGTCTTAATATTATTGTTGTTAATATGCGTTCAGCATGCCATGTTTACCCCCAGTCCTACTAATGCTGTTTCCCTCCCCCCCCCCCCCCCTCCCCTTTAAGCTCCCCTAGCTTATTGTTCGCACTGCGTACACTTAAATATAGTATGATCGCACGCGGGACCCGGTCTCCTCTCTGAGCAGCTGGGTTCACCCACCCCCCATTCGACCTTTAGGGTCGACGTCGGACGACCTAGACCTGCGGGTCTGTCTCTCCCTTGGGTCCGACTGACGAGAATGGATTCCCTCCGCCCTTTAACCATTGTTGCTAATATATGCTTGTTCTTCATCTGTTCTCCTACCCTCTCTCTTCTCTTCTTTCTGATCCTCATTCCTTTTCTTTCCCCCCTATCTTTCAGAACTCCGCTGGCGCGCTCCCACATGAAAAGTGCTCTGCTCTCAAATCATGGTCCTTAGGATAATCACATTGAACACGAAAGGTCTAAATAGCCCACGTAAACGCTCTCTTTTGTTTCAATCCCTTAAGCAACTTAAAGGCGATATCGTTTTTCTACAGGAGACCCACTTCTCAGGTATATCACACCCAGCACTTAAGTCCAAACACTTCCCGCACACTTTCCATGCTTGCGACCCCATACACAAGAAGAAAGGGGTCTCTGTACTCTTTGCTAATCATTTAGATTTCATCCCCTCTGAAATACTGAGCGACCCTGAAGGCAGATACTTGTTGCTGGTAGGGTTGTTAAACGGGACTCCCTATACATTCCTAAATGTTTATGCTCCAAACCAGATCCAGGCTCCCTTTTTCCACTCCTTAAATAGCCTCTTAGCCCTACACAGACGCGGTAATGTGGTACTAGGGGGGGATTTTAACGTGACTTTAGACAGCGCTCTGGACAGATCTAAACCTCTGCCCAGATCCATGCGCCCCTCACACACGCGCAATGCAACTGCTTTGAACCTCCTGCTGTCACAGCACCTTCTCTTCGATGCATGGAGAGTAAAAGAGCCGACTGCCAAAGACTACACTTACTATTCCCCCATATACGATGTTTACACGAGATTAGATATGATTTTCCTGAGTTCGGAGCCTGCGCAAAGTATCATTGACACCTCCATTCACCCCAACACGTGGTCAGACCACGGTCCGGTCACCGTAGATGTCGCGGGCCCACACCCACCCGCTTGCCACCCTGTGTGGAGATTGAACGATAGACTCCTTCTTAATCCCCAAACGAAAGCCCACATAGCCGCCGAAATCTCCCACTACTTTGAGACAAACACATCCCCATCTGTTCCCCCTATGTTACTTTGGGACGCTCACAAAGCGGTCATACGCGGAAACCTGATCAGTGCCTCCTCTTATAACAAGAAGGCCAGATCCAAACGCATCCGGGAACTCACGGACATGCTTGGCTCCCTCTCACTGAAACACAAAAAAACAGGGTCCGAAACGGATCTTTCCGCCCTATCTGCGGTCAGAGGTGAGTTAAACATGCTCCTGACGACGAAGGTGGAGACCAGCTTGAAATGGCTCAACCAATCCTTCTACGAAAAAGGAGATAAAGCTGATCGGCTGCTAGCCTCTAGGCTCCGGGCTAAACTTACAAGGAATAACGTTATGTCTATCCAGCATCCCTCTGGTGTGAAGACTAGGGACCCCAAACGCATCACTGAAACTTTCTCTCGCTTCTACGAGAAACTATACAACGCCCATAAGACCACTCAGACGAAACCAGACTTTATTGGGGCTATTCGTACCTTCCTATCCCAATGCCATCTCCCTCGTTTAAGCACATCGGTTTCAGCCGAATTGAACTCGGAGATATCCGAAGAAGAAATCGCCACTGTTGTCAAATCCCTAAAACTTAGCAAAGCTCCTGGCCCAGACGGCTTTACGGCCGCATATTACAAGACCTTTCTCCCCCAACTTACACCTCACCTCTCAGCCCTTTTCAATGCTGTCTTGCAGGGAGCTTCTTTCTCCAAAGCAGCACTGGAGGCCAAGATAATAGTCATTCCTAAGGAGGGTAAGGACACATCTATTTGCGCTAACTATAGGCCTATATCATTACTTAACTCAGATATCAAGATCTATGCCAAAATATTAGCTCTCCGTCTAAACAGAGTCTTACCCCACCTTATCCATAACGACCAGGTAGGATTTATCCCCGGCCGCCAAGCACGAGACAACACGAGACGAATTATTAGCCTGACCCACTATATCAACCTTACACACACTCCTGCTCTCTTGCTTTCTCTGGACGCGGAGAAAGCATTTGACAGAATAGGATGGCCCTTTATGTTTGAAACTCTTGCACATCTGGGCTTTCAGGGGGAATTCCTTACAGGGATACAAGCCTTATATTCGACCCCTTCCGCTAGGGTATCTATAAACGGAGTACAATCTGACCCTTTGGACATCTCCAACGGTACCAGACAGGGCTGCCCACTCTCACCCCTGATCTTTGCCTTAGTGATAGAACCATTAGCTGCCCGAATCCGAGCCTCGCCCGATATCGGGGGGATAGGAGTGGGGGACTCTGTTTACAAGATCTCCTTGTTCGCAGACGACGTCCTCCTATCACTTTCCTCACCTCACACCTCTCTGCCGAACCTTTTTACTCTCCTATCTGAATACGGAAAGATATCGGGCTACAAAGTCAACTGGTCCAAGACGGAAGCTCTCCCCTTCCACATCTCCCCTCCCCAAATAGCCAACATGCAAAACAACTTCAAATTCACCTGGTGCACCTCTAAAATTCGATATCTGGGGGTCTATATTACGAGCCGATACGGAGACTTGTTTAAGGAAAATTTCTCGCCTTTGCTTAAAAATCTTAAGGCCGATCTCCATAAATGGCAATCATTAATCATATCCTGGTTAGGCCGTATCATAGCTCTGAAAATGAATATTGTCCCCCGCCTCCTCTATCTATTTCAAACGTTACCAGTGAAAGTACCGGACTCGGTACTGGCACAAATTCATACGTGGTTACTACGTTTTGTGTGGAGAAATAAAACTCCTAGGATAGGGTTCTCTACCCTCCGCAGACCAGTACAAGAAGGGGGGAGAGGATTCCCAGATATCCGTCTTTACTATCTGGCTACCCATCTCAGCCAAGCGGTTGCATGGTTCGCCCCTACACAGTCCATACGTTGGCTCCAGTTAGAGAGGACACTTAGCCACACTCCTCTATCGTCTCTACTCTTATCCCCTCCTAAATCTAGACCCCCCCATTTGCAACTCCACCCGGTTCTGGAATTCACTTGTCAGATCTGGGACTATTGTACACGCCATTTCCACATGCTGTCAGCCCCTTCGGCGCTTACTCCATTATGGGGCAACCCTTCGTTCGTCCCAGGCCATTCCATGACCCGCTCGCACTCATGGTCGACACATAACATCCGCTTTGTTCTAGATGTATTGTCCGAGGGGACTTGTATACCCTTACCGGAAATCGCGTCAAAATATGACTTCCCGGATGCGAATCCTTTTACCTATCTCCAGGTGAGACACTTTGTCTCGTCCTTAACAAGCACATCCCCATTCCAACCTCTCTCCACCCTGGAGTCCTATTGTTATTACAAACCGCTCGCGCGTGGAATCATATCCCAACTATATTCCCTCCTCCAGGTAGGGGATAAGGAGACGACCCCGGCTTTTATACTCAAGTGGGAACAGGACCTTGGCCCGATACCAGATGACTATGATTGGTCAGATGTCTTTGCGGCTGCCGCAAAATCCTCGATTTCAACCCTAGTTAAGGAAAACGCATATAAAATCTTATATCGGTGGTATCTAGTCCCCTCCAGACTACACAAAATGTTTCCCTCCTCTCAGCCATTGTGCTGGAGAGGATGCGGCGGACACGGCTCTTTCCTCCATATATGGTGGACGTGCCCTAAAATCGAGCTATTCTGGGACTCAGTCGCCCACCTGTTGAGTACAGTGCTCCAGACCCGGATATACAAAGATCCTTGGTCCTTCCTGCTAGGCCTCCCCACTGCCAATGCACCTCCGAACTCCGGTAAATTACTGACACAGATCTTGAACGCGGCTAGATGCGCAATTGCCCTAAATTGGAAAAAGAGGGAGTCCCCCCCTATACAACAGATCATCAACAAAGTATGGTACTTCGCAAGCATGGAAAAAATCACTGCATACCTCCATAACAGATCTTTTCAGTTTCTTCAAATATGGGAACTTTGGTTTGACTCACAGGCTCCCGCACACGGAGCTCGACCCCCCAGGAGCTCGACGGCCCTACTATTATGATCCCTGTACTCTCCTAGCCTGACAAGTAGCTCAGAGGATTTCCCCAACATGTCCTTTCCGTGTTCCCCGAGTAGCACTTTCCATTTAGTGATAGCGCCATGCACGTACCAGCGCAAAACGGGGGCGTACCAGCGGCATTTCCCTAACCCTGTCACCTCTCCTCCTACTCTATTCCCTCCCCATCTCCCCTGTCTCTTTTTCTCGCCTCTCAGGTTCTATCTCTCTAGTCTCTACCCTCCTACAGTCTTAAGTACGAACCTGTGTGTTGGTCCCCACCCGTTTGAATAGTCTCTGTACACCCTGAGACATAACTCTTGGCTGTATCTTTGCATTGTGGGAACCACATATTCCTTATTACAAGGTTATATTTCTGTTATTGGTAATGTAATATTAGACAGAACAGCCCACCCCAAGAAAGGGGGGAGGCTGCAGTAATGTTTGTAACATGTAAAGTTTATACCCTGAAAATTAAAATAAACAATTTAAAAAAAAAAAAAAAATAAATAATTGGCGATAGTGGACATACTTGCCTAGTTCCATTAGTAATGGGAAATTTAGATGAGGTAAACCCATTACAATACACATGGGCTGTTGGTACGGTATAAAGTGCCAATATGGCATCCAAAAAAACCCACTACAATTCCATATTTTTGGTGCACCATTTTCATATATCCCCTGTGCAGAATGTAAAAAGCTTTTTCCCCATTTAGCGATTTAACCAATAGCTGCTCTTCTTTTTGAGCGAATTGTTCAAATATATTAAAAAAGATGATTTTTTTTGAAGTACCTTAATAAGCACTTGGAAGAAGGGACAATCCCAAAGAAAGAGTAAGAGTTTTTAAATCTGGATCAACCCAAAATTCCTACAATATACGTACTCCCAAAGGTACATAAAATCATATCCCCACCTGGGATACCAATAATTGCTGGAACAATAGGTTAACAACTAATTTGTTGGAAATTATTGATTTCCATTTAAAACTGTTGGTAACTGAATACAGGTCATGCGAGGGGAGTGCATTAAGTTTCCAGATGTGCAGTGCATAGGCATAGTAGACAATCAGACTGGTTGTGAACTGTAATCTTTGACTAAAGTTTTTGTGAAATGTATATAGGCAGCACTGCACACCGAAGAAGTGGCCGAGCAGATGGTGCCTGTTTTTGTGGCCAAGACTGGTCATGTAGCTACCATACTAATCATGCAGCAGTGCACCATCACAGAGGACTGGAATGCCAACCAATGCTTGCCGCAAGTGCTGTAAGCCATTTCCAGGCACCATCCAAGAACTCATGCTTGTGGCGCCCTTTTCCATCATGACAGTGCATTTGCCCACCAGTGATGGATTTTCTGGCCCATGAACACATCCAGGAGCTTGGTCATATGCTGTCGTACAGTCCAGACCTGGCTCCCTGCAATTTCTTCATGATCCCACAAATCAAGAGCAAGGTGCATGGGATTAATTTTCAGTCACCGGAAGCTGCAGTGGAGACATTCATCCAGCATGTAGACATACCTGCTATGGACTGGTCAAGCTGCTTCACCAAGTGGTTTGAGCGGATATAACTTTGCACAGACTCCTCTGGCAACTACGTTGAAAAAAACTTAATGTTCATTTTGTTTGTAAATACAATACTTTTTATGCATCCAGAAATGTATTCCATGTAAAGGATACTACAGATATAATCAGTAAGCTGAAGGGAATATGCTGGAAAGATAGCATGCTCTTAGTGTCCGCAGATGTGTCCTCACTATACACAGTTATTGAACATGCGAGAGGCTTGAAAACAGTTGACAGTGTTCTAGTGAACTCAAAATATATCTCATTAAAGAACGGATAGAATTCATCCTCAAAAATAACTATTTTTATTTTGAAGGGGATTATTACCCCAAGGAACTGCTTGGGGTTCAAATATGTATCCAGTTATGCTAACCTCTTCATGGCCTATTGGGAAAATCTTGCCATTTGGGGAAGAGCATCTTGGTTGCCAACTTTGGTCCTCTGTCATAGATACATGGACGATGTAATCTTTATATGGAATGGAAGAATTAGAATCCTTCTGCGAACAGTTAAATGAGAATGGCCTTCGTATCAGATTCATGTTTGATATTAGTACAGAATCCATTAATTTTCTTGGATTTAACTATATATCATGAATTAAAAATTACACAAGCTAAGGGTTATAAATCAAAACACAGACTCTAACCTCTATATAAATAAGACAAGTGAACATCGCCAAAATCAGCTAAATGGAATTCCATTTAGGAAAAGCAATTGTAGTGCGTATTCATGTCACAAATAAATGAAATTAGCCATACATTTATAAAACAAGGTTATTCAGTGAATGAAAGAGAAGGCAAAGAGAGAAGTTTTGGAACTACTAAGAGAAGATCTACTAGATGTAAAAAAAAATATAAGGAAGCAATAACATATTTAGAAATTAATGTTCTTTTGATACAACGTATGGCTCTAACTATGGGAGGTTAGATGGTATTATAAAGAAACACTGGAATGTAAAAAAATATAAATAAACCAGCGCTGTTACTTATTTTATCTCTACAGTTTAAATTTTTAAATAGACGGATAAGATCTTAAAATAAAACAAAATTCTTTTTAAAACATAAGTGGTCCAATAATACTGTCTCACTATTGGTGTCATCACCCCTGATAATAATGCATTAAAATAGGACTTTCATGTTCTCACATTAGTCTCTCAACCAGTTAATTCAAACAGGATGTTACCCAGTCCAGGACAATTCTTGACAGTCCCTTGGCAGATGTATAGTTTTGCCGTGCAACAGGGGTTCCGCACTTACATCCAATGGTTATCCATAAACTGGAATAGAGGGAGATGAAGTGTAGTCCCAAATTCACAATATGTCCAAAAAGGAATCCAACTGATGGTGATTGGAGACAGTTGGTAAACACAGGCTTGACGCATTTCTCCAAGTAGAACAGCACCCAGTTTCCTCAGAAGCATAAGGGAAGTGTCTCTAGAGCACACTTATATACCCCCATAATGAGCACAATCAAAAACATATGTGTGAATATTATTTGTCTTATCCGTTGTGAATTATAAAAACAAACTGGCAATCCCACTCATAAATTGAGTACAGCAATGTAACTTATACATAATTATTAACAAACACCTCTTACTTAACTTACTTGAAAAAAGGATAAAACGGGTCCGATACGTGGTCATGTGACTTACAGGGCCGGTTCTAAGACTTGTGGCGCCCCGGGCAAAATATAGGGGCGTGGCTTTAATTGGGGGCGTGGTCACGACGCTGCAAGAAAAAAATAAAAAATAAAAAGTATACTTACCATCCCCGTTCCTGATCCAGACCTCCTCCGCCGGCGGCGCCGCTCTTCTCCTCTCCGCTCTTCTCTTCGATCTATGGGAGAGACGTTATTACGTCTCTCCCATAGAACAGCATAGACACTAGAGGTCAATTATGACCCCTAGTGTCTGTGCCACTATGCTGTGATGTGCGCGATGACGTCATCGCGCATCGCACAGCAAAGGTCCTCTACACGAAGGGAAACTAGACCGTAGCGTCTAGTTTCCCTTCATGGACAGGACCTTTGCTGTGCGGTGCGCAATGACCTCATCGCGCACCGCACAACTAAGGTCCTCTCAATGAAGGGAAACTAGACGCTACGCGTCTGGTTCCCTTCAAAGCGGGGGGGCACTGCAGGGCACTGCGGGGGGCACAGTGGCGGATCTTGCCCTGGTGCGGCGCCCTCCGGAAGGCGGCGCCCCGGGCAAAAGTACCGCTTGCCCGTGGCAAGAACTGCCACTGGTGACTTACACCCGGCCACATGGTTTCCGTGAACCAAAAGCCGAGAATCTCGATCTTTAGGCCCGGTCACGTGATCGCACAGGAACCAATAAAAGCACCACCATTTGCTATATTTAGTTCATGGCCTTGGGTCACGTGGCCAGATAAAGCTCACGTGATTCCCTTTGACCAATATGTTGAAATCTACTGAATTGATAACAATTGGCCAGCAGAAGATACATGTGCATTGCTATACTAAGAACAGTTGCTATGGTAACCATCCGGTATCATAATATTTCTTGCTTATACACCACCTATTCAAGATCTCATTTTATAAAAGCTGTTGCTGGCATGATGTACGTTTATCCATACATAGAATCAAACAGCATAAATATAATTTCAATCAGTGTAGTGCAATCACATAATATATTGGATTTACAGAGAGGGAGGAAATGTTGTCATAGCAACAGATATAAGAAAAGATAAAAGTGGATAAATTAATGGTAAAGAAGGATTTTCCCCAAATTATATAAAGTTTTGATCAACAAAAAACATGTATTTTATAGGGAGTTCTATGACAATAATAATTACTACAAAAACAAACAATAGTAATGTTTTGGTTACCTACCGGTAAATCCTTTTCTCGTAGTCCATAGAGGATGCTGGGGTCCATATTAGTACCATGGGGTATAGACTGGTCCACCAGGAGCCACTGGCACTTTAAGAGTTTGAGAGTGTGGTCTGGCTCCTCCCTCTATGCCCCTCCTACCAGACTCAGTCTAGAAACTGTGCCCGATGAGACGGACATCTTCGAGAGAAGGATTTAACACAGATAGTGGCGAGATTCATACCAGCTCACACATACAAGGCACATCAAGCTAACTAGCTTGAAACATTCAGCAACTGCTGAAACATTACTTACCAAGTAACAATGCCGTACATAACTAAACAAAGTAGTACCGAACCAAATAACGGTTGCAGGAAAACGAAGCGCTGGGCGGGCGCCCAGCATCCTCTACGGACTACGAGAAAAGGATTTACCGGTAGGTAACCAAAATCCTATTTTCTCTTACGTCCTAGAGGATGCTGGGGTCCATATTAGTACCATGGGGATGTACCAAAGCTCCCAAACGGGAGGGAAAGCGCGGATGCTCCTGCAAAACTGATTGACTGAACTTCAGATCATCAGAGGCCAAAGTATCGAACTTGTAAAATTTTGCAAACGTGTTCGACCCAGACCAAGTTGCAGCTCGGCAAAGTTGCAATGCTGAGACACCCCGGGCAGCCTCCCAGGAAGACCCCACCTTACGAGTAAAGTGGGCCTTAACAGATCTTGGACACGGCAGTCCTGCCGTAGAATAAGCTTGCTGGATAGTGAACCGAATCCAGCGAGAAACAGTCTGCTTAGAAGCAGGACACCCAATTTTCTTGGGATCATATAGTACAAACAGAGAGTCTGACTTTCTGTGACGAGAAGTTCTCTTCACATATATCTTAAAAGCCCTTACAACATCCAAGGACTTTGATGTAATTGAGAAGTCAGCAGCCACTGGCACCACAATAGGTTGGTTGATATGAAATGCCGACACAACCTTCGGAAGAAACTGCTGACGTGTCCGGAGCTCAGCTCTATCTTTGTGGAAGATCAAGTAAGGGCTTTTACAGGATAAAGCCCCCAATTCGGACACGCGTCTAGCAGAAGCTAAAGCCAACAACATGACCGCCTTCTGTCACGATCGGGGTAACTAGAAGCCGTTTCTTACTGGTTAGGTGCCTACTGAGGTTGGCTCAGTGAGCCAGGGCCGGGCTGTAGTTATGTGTGGCCTGCAGCGCTGGCTTCAGTGGGCCTCCTCAGTGTTTACACTTGCGGTGGTGTGGCGCTCTCAGTCCTGTAGCGGCTGTCACTGCCGCGCCTGTGGTCCCCTGCTGGATTTGCGTCCTACGTGCGCTCCGGCCACCGCTTCCATCCCTGTGGCCGCTGGGCGTGCTGGGGGCGTGTGGACTTCTGCTGTTGCGGCCTCTGCCGCCATTTTTGCCTCACACTTGGGTTCTAAGTTCCTAATTCCCCTTCTGCATTCGTCTATGGGCGTAGCCATGATGGACTTGGATCACATGTTACCGTTTCACCTATCTACAGTGCTGACAGAGCCGGAGCCTAATTGTCCACCAATCCCTGCTATACTGTAGGTATAAATATCCTGTCCCAGCACCTAGAGGGTTGTCAGTGCTTCAATTGTCTCCAGCAGTTCCAGTGTGCAGTCCACTGTGGATTCTCTTGTGGACTCTTTCTGCATTAGCCTGACTCCCTGGTGGTTTCCCTCTGCGGTGCAATTCCAGTTTCCTGTGTCTATGCTCTGTGGTGCAACCAGTCTCTGTTGTTCCTGCACCCAGCACTACAATATGACATGCTCCGGCTTCCCATCAGCCACTCTTCAGTAATTCTCAGTTTTCCTCCGAACCCTAGCTTCATCTACAGTTTTCCTGCGAACCCTAGCTTCATCTACAGTTTTCCTGCGAACCCCGACTTCATTTACAATTATCCACGAACCCCCAGTATTATTCACAGTTTCACCTGCGATCCCCAGCTGCACTTACAACTTCACCTATAACCCCCAACAACACATTATTCCTCACTTGGGTTCCCAAGCATTATACTGAACTTTCTATTGCATTCTGGATTACTGGTCTTAACCAGTCGTGCTCCAAATAATCTTCTGTGACAGTTATTGTTGATTTGCACCTTATATGACTTTTTACTTAATAAAACCTGTGAAAGATATCCTCAGTTGTCGTGGTCACGGCTTCGGGCATTCTTGCTACTGTCTTAGCGCATGTCTAGGAGTTTACTCACACCTCCCAAATTCCGGTATCCGTCAGCCCCTACAACTGAGGCTTCCAGATACCATCACCAGCCCTCTGTTGTGACACCTTCCATGTAAGAAATTTGACCTCAACCTCCTGTAGAGGCTCAAAGCAATCCGACTGGAGAAACTGCAACACCACGTTAAGGTCCCAGGGCGCCGTAGGTGGAACAAAGGGAGGTTGGATGTGCAGAACTCCCTTCAAAAAAAGTCTGAACCTCAGGGAGGGCAGCCAATTGTTTCTGGAAGAAAATTGATAGGGCCAAAATCTGGACCTTCACAGATCCCAACCTCAGGCCCATATCCACACCTGCTTGCAGGAAGAGGAGAAAACATCCGAGTTGAAACTCTACTGTAGGAAACTTCTTGGATTCACACCAAGAGACATATTTCTTCCAAATACGATGGTAATGTTTAGACGTTACCCCTTTCCTAGCCTTTATCAGGGTAGGAATGACCTTCTTCGGAATGCCCTTCCGAGCAAGTATCAGGCGCTCAAACTTCCATGCCGTCAAACGTAGCCGCGGTAAGTCTTGATAGGCGAACAGCCCCTGCTGCAGCAGGTCCTCCCGAAGAGGAAGAGGCCTCGGTTCTTCTTGCAGTAGATTCAGAAGATCCGCATACCAAGCCCTTCTCGGCCCGTCTGGAGCGACGAGGATCGCTTGAAACCTTGGCCCTCATTCCGAGTTGATCGGTCGCAAGGCGATTTTAGCAGAGTTACACACGCTAAGCCTCCGCCTACTGGGAGTGAATCTTAGCTTCTTAAAATTGCGAACGATGTATTCGCAATATTGCGATAACAAACTTCTTAGCGGTTTCAGAGTAGCTTCAGACTTACTCGGCATCTGCGATCAGTTCAGTGCTTGTCGTTCCTGGTTTGACATCACAAACACACCCAGCGTTCGCCCAGACACTCCCCCGTTTCTCCGGCCACTCCTGCGTTTTTTCCGGAAACGGTAGCGTTTTCATCCACACGCCCCTAAAACGCCGTGTTTCCGCCCAGTAACACCCATTTCCTGTCAATCACACTACGATCGCCGGAGCGATGAAAAAGCCGTGAGAAAAAATACTATCTTCATTGTAAAATTACTTGGCGCAGTCGCAGTGCGAATATTGCGCATGCGTACTAAGCGAATTTTCACTGCGATGCGATGAAAAATACCGAGCGAACGACTCGGAATGAGGGCTCTTATTCTCCTTATGAGCTTTAGGAGTCTAGGGATGAGTGGGAGTGGTAGAAACACGTACACTGACTGGAACACCTACAGAGACGCCAGGGCGTCCACTGCCACTGCTTGTGGGTCCCTCGACCTGGAACAATAACGCTGAAGCTTCTTGTTGAGACGAGAGGCCATCATGTCTATTTGGGGTAATCCCCAAAGGTCTGTTATTTCCTTGAACACCTCCGGATGATGGAGACCCCACTCCCCTGGATATAGATAGTGCCTGCTGAGGAAGTCTGCTTCAAAGTTGTCTACTCCCGGAATGAAGAGTGCTGACAGCACCAACGCATGCTTTTCTGCCAAGAGGATGATTCTTGTTACCTCTGCCATTGCAGCCCTGCTCTTCGTTCCGCCCTGTTGGTTTATGTAAGCCACTGTTGTCACATTGTCCGACAGCACTTGAATGGCCCGATTTCTCAGAAGATGGGCCGCTTGGAGAATACCGTTGTAGATGGCTCTTAGTTACAGAATGTTTATCGGCAGGCCGGCTTCTAGACTTGACCACCTTCCTTGGAAGGTTTCCCCTTGAATGACTGCGCTCCAGCCCCCTACCTGCATCCATGGTTAGAAGGATCCAGTCCTGAATCCCAAACCTGCGGCACTCCAGAAGGTGAGGTAATTGCAGCCATCAGAGGAGTGAAATCCTGGCCTTTGGCGACAGACGTATTCTCTGGTGCATGTGTAGATGGGATCCCGACCACTTGTCCAGTTGGAAGGACCGAGCGTGAAACCTCCCGTATTGTAGAGCTTCATAAGAGGCTACCATCTTCCCCAGAAGGCGAATGCACTGATGAACTGACACCCGGGCTGGCTTCAGGACATCCCGAACCATCGTTTGAATCACCAACGCCTTTTCCTCTGGGAGAAACACCCTCTGCACCTCCGTGTCGAGGATCATTCCCAGAAAGGACAACCTCCTGGTTGGTTCCAAATGTGATTTTGGAAGATTCAGGATCCAACCATGTTCGTGAGTGCTATGGACTGTAACAGCTTCTCCTTGGACGCTGCCTTTATCAGCAGATCATCCAGATACGGAATTATGTTCACCCCCTGTCTGCGGAGGAGAATCATAATTTCCGCCATCACCTTGGTGAATACACTCGACGCTGTAGAGAGGCCGAATGGGAGGGCCTGGAACTGAAAGTGACAGTCCAGCAGTGCGAATCGAAGATACGCTTGATGCGGTAGCTAAATCGGAATGTGGAGGTACGCATCCTTGATATCCAAGGATACTAGGAATTCCCCCTCCTCCAGACCTGATATCACTGCTCTTAGAGACTCCATTTTTAACTTGAACTCCCTCAGAAAGGGGTTTAGTGATTTTA
This sequence comes from Pseudophryne corroboree, assembly GCF_028390025.1. Lineage (NCBI taxonomy): Eukaryota > Metazoa > Chordata > Amphibia > Anura > Myobatrachidae > Pseudophryne > Pseudophryne corroboree. The sequence goes on from NC_086449.1 coordinate 579,459,960, forward strand.
AGTTCAGAATGGGCCTGACCGAACCATCCGGCTTCGGTGCCACAAAAACGTTTGAATAGTAACCTTTGCTTTGCATATGAGGTGGTACTGCCACAATGACCTGTGCCTCCACCAACTTCTGGATGGCCTCTTGCAGGACAGTCCTGTCTGCCAGCAGAGCTGGCAAGCCTGATCTGAAAAATCGGTGAGGGGGGAGATTTTGGAATTCAAGCCTGTACCCCTGGGACACAATATCTTGCACCCAGGGGTCCAGGCTGGAGGACACCCAGACATGACTGAAATGTCTGAGTCTCGCTCCCACCGACCCCACCTCCGGGGCGTGCAGTCCACTGTCATGCGGAGGACTTTGGTGTACCTGAAGCAGGTTTATGTTCCTGGGAACCTGCAGCCCCAGGTTTCTTGGCCTTGGGTCGACCTCCCCGAAAGAAGGTGTTGGACGGCTTGGCCTTTCTGGGCTTGGTAGACTGAAAGGGCTGTGATGTAACTGAAGAAAAGGGTTTCTTCGGAGCAGGTGTAGCTGAGGGAAGAAAGGGTGACTTACCAGCCGTAGCCGTGGAGATCCATGCATCTAATGCTTCCCCAAAGAGAGCCCGACCTGTGTAGGGTAAGGTCTCCACACTTCTTCTGGATTCCACATCGGCATACCACTGGCACAATCATAGTACTCGACGAGCTGATACTGACATGGAGGAAATTTTCGCAGCCATGGAACCCAGGTCTTTCATGGATTCTACCAGAAATCCTGCCAAATCCTGAATGCTACGTAAAAACAATTCAACATCACATTTCTTCATAGTATCCAAGTCCTCAAGTAACGTGTCTGAGAACTTTACTATAGCTTTGGTAATCCAAGCACTGGCAATAGTGGGACGTAGTATTGCCCCAGAAGCCGTGTACATGGATTTGAGCGCATTATCAATTTTACGATCAGCCGGCTCTTTCAAGGCGTTAGATCCTGGAACAGGTAAAACCACCTTTTTTGAGAGTCTGGACACTGACGCGTAAACAATAGGCGGGTTTTCCCATTTTTTCCTATCCTCTACCAGGAAAGGAAACGCCACCAGAACCCTCTTGGGTATCCGGAAATTTTTATCTGGGTTTTCCAAAGCCATTTCAAAAATAGCATTTAATTCATTTGACACCGGGAAGGTTAGCGAGGCTTTCTTATTTTCAGTAAAGTAAGCCTCCTCAACCTGCTCGGGTGTTGTATCAGCAATATTCAACACATCTCTAATAGCCTCTATCATCAACTGCATCCCTTTTGCAAGAGATGCTGCCCTCCGCAACACATCCCCGTCACCGTCTGCAGTATCAGAATCGGTATCAGTATCATCCTGCATGATCTGTGCAAGAGCATGTTTATGTGAATATACAGCGGGAAGCCCTGATGTACCAGAATCGGGCCATACTGCCATAGAGTTCTGTAATACCTGGGTTGCGGATTCATTACTTGCAACCCTGTTAGAAATTGGAGAAATCCAAGATTTGATAGAGGAAAACCACTCCAGTTCCCTTGCTGGTATCTGTGCTAATCCAGTGCAATCCTGATTACATGGAATCATCCTGAGAGGACATATCCTCTGCAGCATATGACACAGAGTCCCTGGACATTGCTTAATGGAGACCACTGACACTCCACACACACACACACACACACACACACACACACACACACACACACACAGGGAAATACAGACAGAGTTCCCCCCCCCCCCCCAAGAATGGCAAGAGAGACACAGAGATTGGAGCCAGCCCACACACAGCGCTTTTAATATAAAGGTAGAGCCCCTATCAACACCTTAATAGGTTACACAGACATTTTGCAGTCCCCCCCCCCCCTTCTACAACCAGGGCCTCCTTAACAGCAGTGTAGGCCCCGGGGCACAGCAGTGTACTGGGCCCCCTACCCATACTCCAGCGGTAGAGGTGGGGGGGGGGGGTAGCTTTGATGTCCCGTGGGCGGTAGGGGGTGTTCTATCTTCTGCTCAGCATGTAGGACCTGGAGCAGTAATTTCTGCTAATTATTTCTTTACGGCACAGATGGGGCTAAACTGTAGAGGGGGCATTGGGTTGAATGAAGAAGCCCTGGTACATGACTTCCTGGGTGGTAGGGGGTGTCTAATACGTAGAGGAGGGGTGGATAGTGGAGTGGGCTTAATATTTATCATTTTCCAGTGGGAGGGCAGCTTGCTTGACTGTAGATATTTCAAGTTGCTTAAAATATATTTCTTAGCTTTGAATGGGATAAAAAAACTAGAGAGTCCCACCTTTCAGGAGATACTGGGGACTTGGGAATCAGAGGAGCCAGAGCAATTCACCAACAAAATTATAAAACTGCATATTAGGCGTGTGGAGCTGGAGCAGGGACCAGCTGCTGGAAGGCTGATATCTCTGGTTCTGGCCATAGTAGAGACAAGCTGCCAGTTTCCAACAAAAGGGGTGAGTCACAGCTTTTGGATTATACCCTCAGAAAATATATAAGTCAGACAGAACCCGAGATATCTGGCCGGGAAGAGCAATTAACAGGCCTGGATGGGGACCACTGCTTTCAAGTCGGATATCTCTGGTTCCCCAGGTCCGATTTTAAAAAATCTGGTACCCCTGGAAAGAGGGGACCCTCAGCTATCAGCCTAGGACCCTTATACTCATGGGGCCCTTGGGCAAGAGCCCACTGAGCCCATACGAAAAGACGGCCCTGTCTACAAACCCCTGGTACTGTGAGAAATAGCTGGAGTTGCTGTGGAGGGACTTGCTCTTCACTGACAGCTTTGTGCGCTGAACGCTGCTGGGTCCGCTCTGAGGAGAAGCTCTGCCCCAAAATAGCACTGTCTTCCCACTCTTCATAGGATTATACTGGCCTAAGGATTTATGTTGGCTGAGATCCCAGGACCCCGACAGGCTGTGTGACCAGTGTACGGTGTAGGCGCTGGCTCAGGGAGTCCCTCAGAGCGCCGCACTATGTACCCCTGAGCCTCTGGAGCGCAGTTAATACCGTGCTCCTACCCTAATGCCGCCATCTTCACACCGGCCCCTACTTGCTAGGGGGGTAGGTGTCTCACCCGCCACCGATCTTCAGCTCTGTAAGGGGGTGGTGGCATGCTGCTGGGGTGAGCGATTCCCTGTGGCGGGGGAACGATTTATGCCCTCTGGAGCTCAGTGTCCAGTAGATAGTGGCTCAGACCCCACAGGACGGACACTACTCCCCTCCTTAGTCCCACGAAGCAGGGATGCTGTTGCCAGCAGCCTCCCTGTAAAATAATAAACTCTAAAAATAAACTTTACTAGAGAAACTCTGGAGAGCTCCCCTAGCTGTGACTGGCTCCTCCGGGCACATTTTCTAAACTGAGTCTGGTAGGAGGGGCGCAGAGGGAGGAGCCAGCCCACACTCTCAAACTCTTAAAGTGCCAATGGCTCCTGGTGGACCCGTCTATACCCCATGGTACTAATGTGGACCCCAGCATTTTATGCCTTTATATTTTTGTGCCATGCCTTTCTGCATGCACTGTGCATTTTATAGATCTGGGGGGTGGGGGGGTGGGGGGGGGGGCACCAAACCAAAATGTCTAGTTATAGCTCTGAGGATGAGATTGGTCACATTTGTATTTGTAGACAGGCGCAAAATTGATAGTTTGCAGGAGGGCGCCGAACACCCTAGCACCAGCCCCGTGTGCATGGGCACCCAAACAGAATTGAATTGCGACAGTCGTTTGGGCATCTAAAAAGTCCCGTCAACAATTGAATCGGCTCCTACGTGTACACGACTAGTACAAAAAATAGGATTTTAATACCTACCGGTAAATCCTTTTCTCTGAGACCGTAGAGGATGCTGGGGATGCTTCAAGAACCATGGGGTATAGACGGGATCCACAGGAGACATGGGCACTTTAAGACTTTAAAAGAGGTGTGAACTGGCTCCTCCCTCTATGCCCCTCCTCCAGACTCCAGTTATAGGAACTGTGCCCAGGGAGACGGACATTTAGAGGAAATAATTTATTGTTAAACCACGGGGGAGCATTATACCAGCTCACACCTCCAGTATGCCGCAGAACGTGGCATTCAATAGAACACCAGCCGACGGCATGAAGAATATGCAGCAATACGCTGACATAAAACGTAACACAATCTATGTGTGTAAACACAACCAGTAACAGCATAACGCAAAACACCATGTGTGTAAACATACCCAATGACTGCAGATACAGTACGCACTGGGACGGGCGCCCAGCATCCTCTACGGACTAAGAGAAAAGGATTTACCGGTAGGTATTAAAATCCTATTTTCTCATACGTCCTAGAGGATGGTGGGGATGCTTCAAGAACCATGGGGTTTATACCAAAGCTCTAGAACGGGCGGGAGAGTGCGGATGACTCTGCAGCACCGACTGACCCAACAAGAGGTCCTCAACAGCCAGGGTATCAAACTTGTAAAACTTCGCAAAGGTGTTTGAACCCGACCAAACAGCTACTCGGCAGAGTTGTAATGCAGAGATCCCCCGGGCAGCCGCCCAGGATGAGCCCACCTTTCTGATAGAATGGGCCTTCACCGATTTTGGCAACGGCAAACCTGCCGTTGAATGAGCCTGCTGAATCGTATTACCGATCCAGCATGCAATAGTCTGCTTGGAAGCAGGAGCCCCAATCTTGTGGGAGCCCACAGGACAACAGAGCCTCTGTTTTCCTAATCTGAGCCGTTCTGGCGACATAGATTTTCAAAGCTCTGACCACATCGAGAGACTTCGATTCCGCCCAGTCGTCAGTAGCCACTGGCACCACAACAGGCTGGTTTACATGAAACGATGAAACCACTTTTGGCAGAAATTGCTGACGAGTTCTCTATCTGCATGGAAGATTAAATAGGGGCTTTTGTGAGACAAAGCCGCCAATTCAGACACCCGCCTTGCGGATGCCAAGGCCAACAGCTTGACCACTTTCCAAGTAAGGAATTTCAACTCAACCTTACGTAAAGGTTCGAACCAATGAGAATTGCAGGAACTGCAACACCACATTAAGATCTCATGGTGCCACCGGGGGCACAAAGGTTGGATGTGCAGCACGCCCTTCACGAAGGTCTGAACTTCTGGAAGGGAGGCCAATTCTTTCTGAAAGAAAATAGATAAGGCCGAAATTCGTACTTTAATGGAGCCTAACCTTAGGCCCGCATCAACACCTGCTTGCAAAAAATGGAGCAAACGCCCCAGCTGAAATTCTTCCGTAGGAGCCTTCTTGGATTCAAACCAGGGGGGTAAATTTACTAAAATTGGAGTTCTATTTGAGATGGGATGTTGCCCATATCAACCAATCAAATTCCAGGTATTATCTTCTAGAAGGTGCTAGATAAATGAGAAGTAGAATCTGATTGGTTGCTACGGGCAACATCCCATCTTAAATAGAACTCCCATCTAAGTAAATTTACCCCCAAGACACCTACTTCCTCCAAATACGGTGGTAAAACTTTGCCGTTACTTCTTTCCTAGCCTGAAGCAGTGTGGGAATGACTTCACTGGGAATACCCTTTCGGGCTAGAATATGGCGTTCAACCGCCATGCCGTCAAACGCAGCCGCAGTAAGTCTTGATACATGCACGGTCCTTGCTGTAACATGTTCTCTCATAGAGGAAGAGGCCAGGGATCTTCTATGAGTAATTCTTGAAGATCTGGATACCAAGCCCTCCTTGGCTAGACCAGAACAATGAGGATCGCCTGAACCTTTGTTCTTCTTATGACCTTTATCACCTTCGGAAAGAGTGGAAGTGGAGGGAACACATAGACCAACTGAAACACCCACGGTGTCACGAGGGAGTCCACCGCTATTGCTTGAGGGTCCCTCGACCTGAAACAATATCCCTGAAGGTTCTTGTTGGGGCGAGACGCCATCATGTCCATTTGAGGAATTCCCCAAAGACTTGTCACTTCTGTGAAAACCTCTTGATGAAGACCCCACTCTCCTGGATGGAGATCGTGTCTGCTGAGGAAGTCTGTTTCTCAGTTGTCTACACCCGGAATGAAGACCGCTAACCGAACGTTTACATGCCTTTCCGCCCCGCGGAAAAACCTTAGTGGCTTCTGCCATAGCCGCTTTGCTCTTCGTTCCGCCCTATGCAGACAAGCTTTCCGGCTTGACCTTATTCCCTGGAAATTCTTCCCCTGGAAAGACTGCTCCCCAGCCTTGGAGACTTGTATCCATGGACACCAGGATCTAATCCTGGATCCCGAACCTTCGTCCCTCTAGGAGGGGAGAACTGTGAAGCCACCACAGGAGAGATATCCTGGTCCTGGAAAATAGGATTATTTTCCGGTGCATGTGCAGGTGAGACCCGGACCACATGTCCAACTGGTCCCGCTAAAACCACTCTGGCATTTAACTTGCTCACCGAATGGCCTCTTAGGCCGCAACCATCTTCTTCATCAATGGAACGTATTGATGGGTTTACACTGTTGCAAATCTGATCCGACTCTGGTTCCTCAGATCTCTTTCCACTGGAAAAAACAAACTCTCAACAGTTCTGTATCTAACCTTATTCCCAACTCCGACATCCGCGTCGTAGGGATCAACAGTGATTCTGACAAGTTCAGGAGCCAACCACTGTGTTGAAGAACTGTCAGAAAGAAACAACGACTTGCACCACTTGTTTCTTGACCTCGCCGTAGTCAGGAGAGCGTCCCAGTACAGAATAATAATGGCTTTTACTATTGAAGGAAAACCATCATACTGCCATCACTCCGGTGACCTGGCAATGACAATCCTGAATAGCAAACCCAGTTAAGCCTAATGCGGAAGAAACCGCATTTAAAAACTCTTTCTCCTTTAACAGATTGGAGATCCCTGCCCTGAGAGATTCCATCTTGTAGTTCAACTTCTTAAGTAGAAATTTTTGGAATTGTTCTGACCGAGCTGTCCGGGCTCAGAAGCACGAAAAAGCTTGAATAAAAGCTTCTTCTTTTTTTCTGTGACAGGGACAGCAGGCTAATGTCCTGATCCTGACCCAACTCTTGTATGGCGTCGCATACTACCTCCCCATCCAGAGGAGAATCGGTAAGATCTATTTGAAAAATCAGTGAGGGGAATTATCTGGACACTCCAGTATGTTCCCCTTGGGACTCTATTCTTAACTCACTGGTCCATGTCCACTCCAGGACTGACTGAAGAATATTAGACGTGGTCCCACCGATGTGGGCTCCCGCAAGATAAACCCAGCGACATGCGGTGGATGTGGTAGAAACAGAGGATGATTTCTGCTTCTGCGAACTTGAAAAGGCTGTTGAACTTTTACCTTTTCACCTTCCTCTACCTGCAAAGAAGGGGAAAAACCGTATCCATCCGGTCGAAATGACTGCATCATACAAAAATGCATCACCAACCGTTGTGAGGGAACATAGCTCAAGAAGGTAGACTTACCAGTGGCATCTGCCGAGATCAACATAACAAAGCCATCCCCAAACCAGGTTTCTCCTTCATAGGGAAGATACTCCAGTACTTCTCGGAGTCACCCTCAGCATTCCATCGGTGAATCCACAACGCCCTCCTAGCCGAGATCGCCATGGAATTGGCCGAGAACCCAAGAGTCCCATACCTCTTGTAGTCGCACGGCAGCATGCTGCAATGTTTTAGATATGACCCAACTTAAGGAGTATCCCATCTCTCCCCAGGGTAATTATATCGGATGACAAGGTAATCAACCATTTCTGAATACAAGCACTCACCCATGCGCATGTAATGCAAATATAATCAAAGCATATGATTAAAATATCACTTAGCTTCCTGTATACGGTCCTTTGTGACAGGGCCCCGTGCAGACCAGGGGTTGACTCTCACTTTATTCTATCCACGGCGGGAAAAGAATAAACCCTCGGACTCCTCGTGAGGATTCGAAACCATCTTGTCACGGCCGACCTAGACTTTTTCAACAGTGCGATCAGCACATGAGAAGGAATAACTTTACTCCAGCATTCATTATACATTTTAATATGAATATACACATTTAAATACACATATACACACATATCTATATATATATTTCATATATATATATATATATAATAAAATTTTACTCACCAGTAAATCTATTTCTCGTAGACCGTAGTGGATGCTGGGACTCCGTAAGGACCATGGGGAATAGCGGCTCCGCAGGAGACTGGGCACAACTAAAGAAAGCTTTAGGACTACCTGGTGTGCACTGGCTCCTCCCACTATGACCCTCCTCCAGACCTCAGTTAGGATACTGTGCCCGGAAGAGCTGACACAATAAGGAAGGATTTTGAATCCCGGGTAAGACTCATACCAGCCACACCAATCACACCGTATAACTCGTGATACTATACCCAGTTAACAGTATGAAATATAACTGAGCCTCTCAACAGATGGCTCAACAATTACCCTTTAGTTAGGCAATAACTATAAACAAGTATTGCAGACAATCCGCACTTGGGATGGGCGCCCAGCATCCACTACGGACTACGAGAAATAGATTTACCGGTGAGTAAAATCTTATTTTCTCTGACGTCCTAAGTGGATGCTGGGACTCCATAAGGACCATGGGGATTATACCAAAGCTCCCAAACGGGCGGGAGAGTGCGGATGACTCTGCAGCACCGAATGAGCAAACTCTAGGTCCTCCTCAGCCAGGGTATCAAACTTGTAGACTCTTGCAAAAATGTTTGAACCCGACCAAGTAACAGCTCGGCAAATTTGTAAAGCCGAGACCCCTCGGGCAGCCGCCCAAGAAGAGCCCACTTTCCTCGTGGAATGGGCTTGTACAGATTTAGGGTGCAGCAGTCCAGCCGCAGAATGTGCAAGTTGAATCGTGCTACAGATCCAGCGAGCAATAGTCTGCTTAGAAGCAGGAGCACCCAGCTTGTTGGGTGCATACAGGATAAATAGCGAGTCAGTTTTCCTGACTCCAGCCGTCCTGGAAACATATACTTTTCAGGGCCCTGACTACGTCCAGTAAGTTGGAATCCTCCATGTCCTAAGTAGCCGCAGGCACCACAATAGGTTGGTTCACATGAAAAACTGATACCACCTTAGGAAGGAATTGGGAACGAGTCCTCAATTCCGCCTTATCCATATAAAAAAACAGATAAGGGCTTTTGCATGACAAAGCCGCCAATTCTAATACACGCCTGGCCGACGCCAAGGCTAACAGCATGACCACTTTCCACGTGAGGTATCGTAGCTCCACGGATTTAAGTGGCTCAACCCAATGCGACTTCAGGGAATCCAACACCACGTTGAGATCCCACGGTGCCACTGGAGGCACAAACGGGGGCTGACTATGCAGCACTCCCTTAACAAAAGTCTGAACTTCAGGCAGTGAAGCCAGTTCTATTTTGGAAGAAAATCGATAGAGCCGAAATCTGGACCTTAATGGAACCCAATTTTAGGCCCATAGTCACCCTGACTGTAGGAAGTGCAGAAATCGACCTAGCTGAAATTTCTCCTTTGGGGCCTTCCTGGCCTCACAGCACGCAACATATTTCCGCCATATGCGGTGATAATGGTTTGCGTTCACTTCTTTCCTAGGTTTAATTAGCGTAGGGATAACTTCCTCCGGAATGCCCTTTTCCTTCAGGATCCGGCGTTCAACCGCCATGCCATCAAACGCAGCCGCGGTACGTCTTGGAACAGACAGACCCCCTGCTGCAGCAGGTCCTGTCTGAGCGGCAGAGGCCATGGGTCCTCTGAGATCATTTCTTGGAGTTCTGGGTACCAAGCTCTTCTTGGCCAATCCGGAACAATGAGTATAGTTCTTACTCCTCTCCTTCTTATTATTCTCATTACCCTGGGTAAGAGAGGCAGAGAAGGGAACACATACACCGACTGGTACACCCACAGTGTTACCAGAGCGTCCACAACTATCGCCTGAGGGTCCCTTGACCTGGCGCAATATCTTTGTAGCTTTTTGTTGAGGCGGGACGCCATCATGTCCACCTGTGGCCTTTCCCAACGGTGTACAATCATTTGGAAGACTTCTGGATGAAGTCCCCACTCTCCCGGGTGGAGGTCGTGTCTGCTGAGAAAGTATGCTTTCCAGTTGTCCACTCCAGGAATGAACACTGCTGACAGTGCTAACACATGATTTTCCGCCCATCGGAGAATCCTTGTGGCTTCTGCCATCGCCATCCTGCTTCTTGTGCCGCCCTGTCGGTTTACATGAGCGACCGCCGTGATGTTGTCTGACTAGATCAGCACCGGCCGATGTTGAAGCAGGGGTCTAGCCTGACTTAGGGCATTGTAAATGGCCCTTAGTTCCAGAATATTTATGTGTAGGGAAGTCTCCTGACTTTTCCATAGTCCTTGGAAGTTTCTTCCCTGTGTGACTGCCCCCCAGCCTCGAAGGCTGGCATCCGTGGTCACCAGGACCCAGTCCTGTATGCCGAATCTGCGGCCCCCTAGAAGATGAGCACTCTGCAGCCACCACAACAGCGACACCCTGGCCCTTGGAGACAGGGTTATCCGCCGATGCATCTGAAGATGCGACCCGGACCACTTGTCCAACAGCTCCCACTGGAAGATCCTTGCATGGGACCTGGCGAATGGAATTTCTTCGTAAGAAGCTACCATCTTTCCCAGGGCTCGCGTGCATTGATGCACCGACGCCTGTATTTGTATTAGGAGGTCTCTGTCTAGAGACGACAACTCCTAGGACTTCTCCTCCGGGAGAAACCCTTTTTATCCTGTTCTGTGTCCAGAACCATACCCAGGAACAGTAGACGCGTCGTAGGAACCAGCTGCGACTTTGGAATAATCAGAATCCAGCCGTGCTTTTGTAGCACTTCCCGAGATAGTGCTACTCCGACGAACAACTGCTCCCTGGACCTCGCCTTTATAAGGAGATCGTCCAAGCACGGGATAATTATTTCGGCCATTACCTTGGTAAATACCCTCGGTGCCGGGGACAGACCAACGTCAACGTCTGGAATTGGTAATGACCATCCTGTACCACAATTTAGAGGTACTCCTGGTGAAGATGGTAAATAGGGACATGCAGGTAAGCATCCTTGATGTCCAGTGATACCATGAAATTCTCCAGGCTTGCAATAATCGCTCTGAGCGATTCCATTTTGAACTTGAACCTTCGTATATATAAGTGTTCAAGGATTTCAATTTTAGAATGGGTCTCACCGAACCGTCTGGTTTCGGTACCACAACATTTTGGAATAGTAACCCCGGCCTTGTTGAAGGAGGGGTACCTTGATTTCACCTGCTGGAAGTACAGCTTGTGAATTGCCGCCAGTACTACCTCCCTTTCTCCGAGGGCAGCACGCAAGGCTGATGTGAGGTAACGGCGAGGGGGAGTCGCCTCGAACTCCAGCCTGTATCCCTGTGATACTACTTGCAGAACCTAGGGATCCACCTGTGGGCAAGCCCACTGGTCCCTGAAGTTCCCGAGACGCGCCCCCACCACACCTGTCTCCACCTGTGGAGCCCCAGCGTCATGCGGTGGACTCAGAGGAAGCGGGGGAATATTTTTGCTCCTGGGAACTGGCTGTCTGGTGCAGCTTTTTCCTTCTTCCCTTGTCTCTGTGCAGAAAGGAAGCGCCTTTGACCCGCTTGCTTTTCTGAAGCCGAAAGGACTGTACCTGAAAATACGGTGCTTTCTTAGGCTGTGAGGAAACCTGAGGTAAAAAAATTTCTTCCCAGCTGTTGCTGTGGATACGAGGTCCCAGAGACCATCCCCAAACAATTCCTCACCCTTATAAGGCAGAATCTCCATGTGCCTTTTAAAGGCAGCATCACCTGTCCACTGCCGGGTCTCTAATACCATCCTGGCAGAATGGACATTGCATTAATTCTGGATGCCAGCCGGCAAATATCCCTCTGTGCATCCTTCATATATAAGACGACGTCTTTAATATGCTCTATGTTAGCAAAATATTATCCCTGTCTAGGGTATTAATATTATCTGACAGGGTATCAGACCACGCTGCAGAAGCACTATTTTTGCTGAGGCAAATGCAGGTCTCAGTATAGTACCTGAGTGTGTATATACAGACTTCAAGGATAGTCTCCTGCTTTTTATCAGCAGGCTCCTTCAAAGTGGCCGTATCCCAAGACGGCAGTGCCACCTTTTTTGACAAACGTGTGAGCGCCTTATCCACCCTAGGGGATATCTCCCAACGTGACCTATCCTCTGGCGGGAAAGGGTACGCCAGCAGTAACTTTTTAGAAAATAAGATTTTACTCACCGGTAAATCTATTTCTCGTTGTCCGTAGTGGATGCTGGGAACTCCGTAAGGACCATGGGGAATAGCGGCTCCGCAGGAGACTGGGCACAACTAAAGAAAGCTTTAGGTCACCTGGTGTGCACTGGCTCCTCCCACTATGACCCTCCTCCAAGCCTCAGTTAGGACACTGTGCCCGGACGAGCTGACATAATAAGGAAGGATTTTGAATCCCGGGTAAGACTCTTACCAGCCACACCAATCACACCGTATAACTCGTGATACTATACCCAGTTAACAGTATGAATATAACTGAGCCTCTCAACAGATGGCTCAACAATAACCCTTTAGTTAGGCAATAACTATATACAAGTATTGCAGACAATCCGCACTTGGGATGGGCGCCCAGCATCCACTACGGACTACGAGAAATAGATTTACCGGTGAGTAAAATCTTATTTTCTCTGACGTCCTAGTGGATGCTGGGAACTCCGTAAGGACCATGGGGATTATACCAAAGCTCCCAAATGGGCGGGAGAGTGCGGATGACTCTGCAGCACCGAATGAGAGAACTCCAGGTCCTCCTCAGCCAGGGTATCAATTTTGTAGAATTTAGCAAACGTGTTTGCCCCTGACCAAGTTGCAGCTCGGCAAAGTTGGAAAGCCGAGACCCCTCGGGCAGCTGCCCAAGATGAGCCCACCTTCCTTGTGGAATGGGCTTTTACAGATTTTGGCTGCGGTAGTCCAGCCGCAGAATGCGCCAGCTGAATTGTGCTACAAATCCAGCGAGCAATAGTCTGCTTAGAAGCAGGAGCACCCAGTTTGCTGGGTGCATACAGGATAAACAGCGAGTCAGTTCTCCTGACTCTAGCCGTCCTGGAAACATAATTTTTCAAGGCCCTGACTACGTCCAGTAACCTGGAATCCTCCAAGTCCCTAGTAGCCGCAGGCACTACAATAGGTTGGTTCAAGTGAAAAGCTGATACCACCTTAGGGAGAAACTGGGGACGAGTCCTCAATTCTGCCCTATCCATATGGAAAATCAGATAAGGACTTTTATATGACAAAGCCGCCAATTCTGATACACGCCTGGCCGAAGCCAAGGCCAATAACATGACCACTTTCCGCGTGAGATATTTTAGATCCACGGTTTTTAGTGGCTCACACCAATGTGATTTTAAGAAACTCAACACCACGTTGAGAACCCAAGGTGCCACTGGAGGCACAACCGGGGGCTGAATATGCAGCACTCCTTTTACAATGTCTGAACTTCAGGTACTGAAGCTAGTTCTATCTGGAAGAAAATCGACAGAGCCGAGATCTGTACCTTAATGGAGCCTAATTTTAGGCCCATAGACACTCCTGCTTGTAGGAAATGCAGAAATCGACCTAGTTGAAATTCCTCTGTTGGGGCCTTTTTTGGCCTCACACCAAGCAACATATTTTCGCCATATGCGGTGATAATGTTTTGCAGTTACATCTTTCCTGGCTTGAATCAGCGTAGGAATGACTTCCTCCGGAATGCCCTTTTCCTTTAGGATCCGGCGTCCAACCGCCATGCCGTCAAAACGTAGCCGCGGTAAGTCTTGGAACAGACAGGGCCCCTGCTGCCGCAGGTCCTGTCTGAGCGGCAGAGGCCATGGGTCCTCTGATATAATTTCTTGAAGTTCTGGGTACCAAGCTCTTCTTGGCCAATCCGGAACCACGAGTATCGTTCTTACTCCTCGCCTTCCTATTATTCTCAGTACCTTTTGTAAGAGAGGCAGAGGGGGAAACACATAAACCGACTGGTACACCCACGGTGTTACCAGAGCGTCCACAGCTATCGCCTGAGGGTCCCTTGACCTGGCGCAATATCTTTTATAGCTTTTTGTTGAGGCGGGACGCCATCATGTCCACCTGTGGCCTTTCCCAATGGTGTACAATCCTTTGGAAGACTTCTGGATGAAATCCCCACTCTCCCGGGTGGAGGTCGTGTCTGCTGAGAAGATCTTCTTCCCAGTCGTCCACTCCGGGAATGAACACTGCTGACAGTGTTAACACATGATTTTCCGCCCATCGGAGAATCCTTGTGGCTTCTGCCATCGCCATCCTGCTTCTTGTGCCGCCCCGTTGGTTTACATGGGCGACTGCCGTGATGTTGTCTGATTGGATCAGTACCGGCTGGTTTTGAAGCAGAGGCCTTGCCTGACTCAGGGCATTGTAAATGGCCCTCAGTTCCAGAATATTTATGTGTAGGGAAGTCACCTGACTTGACCAAAGTCCCTGGAAGTTTCTTCCCTGTGTGACTGCCCCCCAGCCTCAAAGGCTGGCATCCATGGTCACTAGGACCTAGTCCTGTATGCCGAACCTGCGGCCCTCTTGAAGATGGGCACTCTGCAGCCACCACAGTAGAGATACCCTGGTCCTTGAAGACAGGGTTATCAGCCGATGCATCTGAAGATGTGATCCGGACCACTTGTCCAACAGGTCCCACTGAAAAGTTCTTGCATGGAACCTACCGAATGGGATTGCTTCGTAGGAAGCTACCATTTTTCCCAGGACTCGCGTGCAATGATGCACCGATACCTGTTTTGGCTTCAGGAGGTCTCTGACTAGAGATGACAGCTCCTTGGCTTTCTCCTCCGGGAGAAACACTTATTTCTGTTCTGTGTCCAGAACTATCCCCAGGAACAGTAGACATGTCGTAGGAACCAGCTGTGACTTTGGACTGTTTAGAATCCAACCGTGCTGTTGTAGCACTTTCCAAAATAGTGCTACCCCGACTAGCAACTGCTCCTTGGACCTTGCCCTTATAAGGAGATTGTCCAAGTACGGGATAATTAAAACTCCCTTTTTTCGAAGGCGTATCATCATTTCGGCCATTACCTTGGTAAACACCCTCGGTGCCATGTACAGTCCAAACGGCAGTGTCTGGACTTGGTAATGGTAATCCTGTACCACAAATCTGAGGTACTCCTGGCGAGGATGGTAAATGGGGACATGCAGGTAAGCATCCTTGATGTCCCGGGATCCCATGTAATCCCCCTCGTCCAGGCTTGCAATAACCGCCCTGAGCGATTCCATCTTGAACTTGAATTTTTTTATGTATGTGTTCAAGGATTTTAAATATAAAATGGGTCACACCGAACCATGCGGTTTCGGTACCCCAAACCGCGTGGAATAGTAACCCCGTCCTTGTTGAAGTAGGGGCACCTTGAGTATTACCTGCTGGGAATACAGCTTATTAATTGCCTCTAGCGCAGCCTCCCTGCCTGAGGGAGTTGTCGGCAAGGCATATTTGAGGAAACGGTGGGGAGGAGACATCTCGAATTCCAGCTTGTACCCCTGAAATACTACTTGAATGAAACAGGGATCCACCTGTGAGCGAGCCCACTGATCGCTGAAATTTTTGAGACGGCCCCCCACCGTACCTGGCTACACCTGTGGAGCCCCCGCGTCATGCTGTGGACTCAGAGGAAGCGAGAGAAGAATTTTGATTCTGGGAACAGGCTGACTGGTGCAGCTTTTTCCCTCTTCCCATGTCTCTGTACAGAAAGGAAGCGCCTTTGACCCGCTTGCTTTTCTGAAGCCGAAAGGACTGTACCTGATAATACAGTGCTTTCTTAGTCTGTGAGGAAACCTGAGGTAAAAATATTTCTTCCCAGCTGTTGCTGTGGATACGAGGTCCCAGAGACCATCCCCAAATAATTCCTCACCCTTATAAGGCAGAATCTCTATGCGCCTTTTAAAGTCAGCATCACCTGTCCAGTGACAGGTCTCTAATACCCTCCTGACAGAATGGACATTGCATTCATTTTGGATGCCAGCCGGCAAAATATCCCTCTGTGCATCCCTCATATATAAGACGACGTCTTTAATATGTTCTTATGTTTGACAGGGTCACCGACCACGCTGCAGCAGCACGATCTGCAGGTCTCAGTCTAGTACCTGAGTGTGTAAATACAGACTTCAGGATAGCCTCCTGCTTTTTATCAACAGGTACCTTCAAAGTGGCCGTTCCTAAAACGGCAGTGCCACCTTTTTTGACAACCGTGTGAGCGCCTTATCCACCCTAGGGGATATCTCCCAGCGTAACTTATCCTCTGGCGGGAAAAGGTACGCCATCAGTAACTTTTTAGAAATTACCAGTTTCTTATCGGGGGGAACCCACGCTTTTCACACACTTCATTCATTCATCTGATGGGGGAACAAAACACTGCCTGCTTTTTCTCCCCAACATAAAAACCCATTTTTAGAGGGTTAATGTCAGAAATGTGTAACACATTTTATTTTTTATTTTTTTTATTGCCGGGATCAAGTCACGGATGTTCCTAGTGGATTGTGTATATGTCTCAACCTTGTCGACACTGGAGTCAGACTCCGTGTCGACATCTGTGTCTGCCATCTGAGTGAGCGGGCGTTTTGGAGCCCCTGATGGCCTTTGAGACGCCTGGGCAGGCGCGGACTGAGAAGCCGGCTGTCCCACAGCTGTTACGTCATCCACCCTTTTATGTAAGGAGTTGACACTGTCGGTTAATACCTTTCACCTAACCATCCACTCTGGTGTCGGCCCCACAGGGGGCGACATCACATTTATCGGCATCTGCTCCGTCACCATATAAGCCTCCTCATTAAACATGTCGACACCGCCGTACCGACACACCGCACACACACAGGGAATGCTCTGACTGAGGACAGGACCCCACAAAGCCCTTTGGGGAGACAGAGAGAGAGTATGCCAGCACACACCAGAGCGCTATATAATGTGGGGATTAACACTATAACTGAGTGAAATTTCCCCAATAGCTGCTTGTATATATAATATTGCGCCTAAATTTAGTGCCCCCCCTCTCTTTTTAACCCTTTGAGCCTGAAAACTACAGGGGAGAGCCTGGGGAGCTTTCTTCCAGCTGCACTGTGAAGAGAAAATGGCGCCAGTGTGTCTGAGGGAGATAGCTCCGCCCCTTTTTCGCTGACTTTTCTCCCGCTTTTTTCTGGATTCTGGCAGGGGTATTTACCACATATATAGCCTCTGGGGCTATATATTGTGGTATTTTTGCCAGTCAAGGTGTTTTTATTGCTGCTCAGGGCGCCCCCCCAAGCGCCCTACACCCTCAGTGACCGGAGTGTTAAGTGTGTATGAGGAGCAATGGCGCACAGCTGCAGTGCTGTGCGCTACCTTGGTGAAGACTGATGTCTTCTGCCGCCGATTTTCCGGACCTCTTCTTGCTTCTGGCTCTGTAAGGGGGACGGCGGCGCGGCTCCGGGACCGAACACCAAGGCTGGGCCTGCGGTCGATCCCTCTGGAGCTAATGGTGTCCAGTAGCCTAAGAAGCCCAAGCTGGCTGCAAGCAGGCAGGTTCGCTTCTTCTCCCCTTAGTCCCTCGCTGCAGTGAGCCTGTTGCCAGCAGGTCTCACTGAAAATAAAAAACCTAATTCTATACTTTCTTTCTAGAAGCTCAGGAGAGCCCCTAGTGTGCATCCAACCTCGGCCGGGCACAAAATCTAACTGAGGCTTGGAGGAGGGTCATAGTGGGAGAAGCCAGTGCACACCAGGTGACCTAAAGCTTTCTTTAGTTGTGCCCAGTCTCCTGCGGAGCCGCTATTCCCCATGGTCCTTACGGAGTTCCCAGCATCCACTAGGACGTCAGAGAAATAAACGTTATGGTAAGAACTTACCGTTGATAACGTGATTTCTCTTATGTCCACAGGTATCCACAGGATAACATTGGGATATTGTCGAGCGACAGCGAAAATGGCACCAACACGGTCACGAGCTTTCTGGCCTCCCAGGATGCATTGGGGCCTCCACTATATAGTCCCGCCCACTGACTCAGTCAGATCAGTTCTTTCCACAGCGATTATAGGCAGGAACATTAGGTAGAGACCTGTACAGGCGATAAGAACACACATGCACACCCTTCCATACAAGAAGGAAGAGGTTTTTAGTGTTTGTCTAGATCCTCAAATCAGATGCGTCCGGGTGGGATCCCTGTGGATACCTGTGGACATAAGAGAAATCACGTTATCAACGGTAAGTTCTTACCATAACGTTTATTTCTCTGGCTGGGTCCACAGGATTATCCACAGGATAACATTGGGATTCCCAAAGCCATTTTAGTGGTGGGGACGCTCCTGATTGCACAGGAGGACCTTTCGCCCGAAGTCTGCGTCATGAGAGGCAAAAGTATCCAAGGCATAATGTCTGATGAATGTGTTTATGGAAGACCATGTGGCTGCCTTACATATCTGTTCTGCTGATGCACCCTGTTGTGCTGCCCAAGAAGGACCTACCTTACGTGTAGACTGTGCAGAGACATTAGCCGGAATAGGGAGATCTGCATGAGAATAAGCTTCAGATATTACCACTCGGAGCCATCTCGCCAGCGTCTGTTTACTAGCAGGCCAACCTCTCCTATGGAATCCGTAGAGGATGAAGAGGGAATCTGTTTTCCTGATGGCACTAGTACGATCTATATAGATTTTTAAAGACCGGACCACGTCCAGTGACGCTTCTCCCGCAGATAGTCCCGATACCTGAAAAGCTGGGACTACAATCTCTTCATTCAGGTGAAACTTTGACACCACCTTTGGAAGATAACTAGATCTCGTTCTGAGAACTGCTCTGTCTGGAAAAAAACTTAGGAAAGGAGACTTACATGATAATGCTCCTAAATCTGACACTCTTCTGGCTGACGCCATTGCCAGTAAAAAAAGAACTTTAATCGTTAACCACTTAAGATCCGCTCTCTCAAGTGGTTCAAACAAAGGACCCTGGAGAAATTTAAGAACTAAATTCAAATCCCAGGGAGCTGCAGGAGGAACAAATGGAGGTTGAATATGTACTACTCCTTGGAAAAACGTACGTACATCCTGTAGGTCAGCAATCTTCTGCTGAAACCATACAGTCAACGCTGAGACTTGCACCCTCAAGGAAGCAACCTTCAACCCCTTATCCAATCCTGCCTGCAGAAAATCCAAAATCCTAGCTACTTTAAAGGCTCTTGGATTGTAATTTTTTCCAGAACACCAATGAATATAGGCTTGCCATATTCTATGATATACACGGGCCGAAGAAGGCTTTCTTGCTCTAAGCATGGTTTGGATTACTTGCTTTGAAAATCCTTTAGCCTCTAAGATAGAGGTTTCAACAGCCACGCCGTCAAAGACAGACGATCCAGATGACTGTGACAACAAGGACCCTGCATTAACAGATCTGGACGTTGAGGGAGCAGTATCGGTGCTTCCACGGACATTCTCCACAGATCTGTGTACCAATGCCTTCTTGGCCAAGCTGGAGCTATTAGAATGATTGCTCCTTTTGCCTGTTTTATCTTTCTCACTACTCTGGGTAACAGAGATATTGGAGGGAACAGATATGCCAGCTGAAACCTCCATTCTACTGACAGTGCGTCTACCAGGACTGCTCCTGGGTCCCTTGTTCTTGATCCATACCTCGGAACTTTGTTGTTTAGACGAGACGCCATAAGGTCTATCTCCGGTAGACCCCATCTGTTCACCAGTGTCTGAAACACTTCTGGGTGTAGTGCCCATTCGGTTTCCTGAATGGTGTGCCGACTGAGAAAATCCGCTTCCCAATTTAGTACACCCGGGACAAATACTGCTGACAATGCTGGGAGATGGAGTTCTGCCCACTTTAGAATGGGAGTTACTTCCTCCATCAGACTCTTGCTGTGAGTCCCTCCTTGATGATTTAGGTATGCTACTGCCGTCGCATTGTCTGAGCGGATCTGGACTGGTCTTCCTTGTAGATTGTCCTTTGCCTGAACTAGGGCCAAGTAAATGGCTCTTATTTCTAACAGATTTATCGGCAGGCGACTTTCCCTTGCGGTCCATTTTCCCTGGAACCATAGGCTTCCGAGTACCGCCCCCCAACCTTGCAGGCTGGCATCTGTCGTCAGGACTTGCCACTCTTTTATCCAAAAGGGTCTCCCCTTGTTTAAATGGTCTGTCTGTAGCCACCATGCTAGAGACCTTTTTACATTTACTGGAATCTTTATCATCTGCTTCTTTATTGTTTGATGATTTCCGTTCCATTTTGTCAAAATGAGATGCTGCAATGGTCTGGAGTGGAATTGCGCATATTCCACCATGTCGAACGTTGATACCATCAGACCCAACAGTCGCATTGCTGCATGGACTGACATTGTCTGGGCTTGCAACGCTTCCTGAGCCATGACCTGCACCTTGACTATTTTCTTCTCTGGTAAGAGAACTCTCTGTAGGTCTGAATCCAATATGGCTCCCAAATGAACCATCCGCTGTGATGGATTCAGGGACGACCTCTCCCAATTTATGAGCCACCCGTGTCTCTGTAAACAAACTATCGTCTGTTGGAGATGGCTCAAAAGTAAATCTTGCGACTGTGCTAAGATTAATAGGTCGTCTAGGTATGGGAATATCCTTATCCCTTGTTTGCGCAGACAAGCTGCCATAACCACCATGATCTTGGTAAACACCCTGCGTGCTGTAGCTAGCCCGAAGGGCAGAGCTTGGAACTGGAAGTGTTCCTTGAGGATGGCAAACCTGAGGTAACACTGATGTGATAGTGCTATAGGCACATGTAGGTAAGCATCCCGCACATCCAGAGATACCATATAGTCTCCCGGTTCCATAGCCAACATTATGGAGCGTAACGTCTCCATGTGGAACTTCGGGATCCATATGTAATTGTTCAACATCTTCAGATTTAGAATTGGTCGATATGACCCATTTGGTTTCTGGATTAGAAACAGATTGGAGTAATACCCCTGTCCCTTTTGTGATGGAGGTACTGGGACAATCACACCTGACTGCAGTAATTTTTGGACTGCTTCTTGCAGGGCATTGGCCTTCGACTCTATACGAGACGGGCTGGTGCAAAAAAATCTTTGAGGAGGCTGCCTCCTGAATGGGAACCCATACCCCTGAGATACTACCTTCTGCACCCAGGCATCTGTTGTTGACTGTTGCCATGTGTGTGCAAATTGCAGGAGTCGGCCCCCAACCCTGGAATCCCCCAGGCGGAGGCCCGTCTCTTCAGGCTGAGGGCTTTTGTTCAGGTTTGGAAGCTGGCTTTTTGCTAGCCCACTGCTTCCTACCCCTGGATTTAAACTGGGGTTGTTTAGGCTCCTCTTTACCTTTCGCTTTGCTTTGCCAGCGAAATGAGCGAAATTTTAAACCCTTGGACTTAGGGTTGTAGGTAGCCGGAAATCTGACCTTCTTCGATTCAGCCTCTGACTCTAGGATATCCGATAAAGGTTTTCCAAATAATATATTACCCACGAAAGGCAATGCTTCCAATTCCTTCTTGGACTCCGCATCTGCCTTCCAGGTCCGTAGCCAGACTGCTCTGCGAGCGACTACTGCCAGGGCTGAAGCTTTAGAAGCAACAGTGCCTACATCAATGTCTGCTTCTTCTAAATACTGGGCAGATTGTCTTAAACGGCAAAGACGATCCTCTTGCTCCCTAGTAGGAGAGGGGATGTCATTCTCTAGTTCCTCTATCCATTCGCCCATTGCCTTTGCTACCCAGGCCGAAGCCATAGCAGGTCTTACCACTGCACCCACAAGAGAAAAAATATTTTTCAATAGGCTCTCTACCCTCCTGTCTGTGACATCATTCAAAGAGGTAGATGACAGTGGCAAAGCAGATTTGTGCACTAGTCGCAGAACATGTGCATCTACTTTTGGAGGAACTTCTCTCTTCGAACAATCTCCAGCAGGAAATGGATAATAAGAATCCCATCTCCTAGGAATCTTATACTTTTTACCAGGCGCTGCCCAAGACTCATCCATCATTTCCGTCAACTCCTCTGACGCTGGAAATTCAGCTTTCACTGACTTTGTTCGTTTGAATACAGGTGCTTTGGCTTTTAACGCTGTCTTGGCTGGTTCTTCCAGATAAAGCACAGCCTTTACTGCATTAATGAGTTCAGCTACATCATCTGAACTAAAGCTCTGCGACTGATCATCATACGGAGTTGAATCTATTGTTTCCGCATCATCATCCGATGTATCCTCTTGTGTAGTCTGCCATACAGACGTATCTGTCTTAGTCTTACCTACCCCTTGGTTGCTTGTAGAGGCTACTGGAACCAAACCATAGGAAGGGAGCTGCATGTATGGGTTCATAGTGTAACCTAACCCTTGAGGTGGTGCTACTGGAGCTAACCTGTCCGCTATTGAAGACAGAGTCTTTGCGAACATATTCCATGGTGGCTCTACTGGAGGTTGAACTAACTCCTGTTTTTTACTTCGCTGAAAAGCGAAACAGTTTGCATACAAACCCTCATAAGTGACCAATTGAATCATATCAATTACCCCTGACTTACAAGATAAGCATGTTAGGGCTGTAGGAGTGTTTGACAAATTCTCCTCATCACTTTTGCCGCTCACAGACATTTTTTCTGATATTGACTACACAATTTTGTGACTGAACCACACCCTATAATCAGTATATAGAGGTGAAATCAATCTGACCACAGTTGCACCTGATTTGAGGGTCAGAACAGGACTGACATTACACAGAAAAGTCAGCACACATACTAGCAGTCAGTCACATGTTAAAGCATTAGACATTGTCATATGAGAATACAACCTCCATAATAACTTATACATAAGTAGGAAAATTGTACTTCTGTTTAACTGGTTCTTTTTCAACATAACATGCAGAAAACACAGTAATATACAGGTCTCATATGCAATAGGTACTAAAAAATAAGAATTTACTTACCGATAATTCTATTTCTCGTAGTCCGTAGTGGATGCTGGGGACTCCGTAAGGACCATGGGGAATAGCGGCTCCGCAGGAGACTGGGCACATCTAAAGAAAGCTTTAGGACTATCTGGTGTGCACTGGCTCCTCCCCCTATGACCCTCCTCCAAGCCTCAGTTAGGATACTGTGCCCGGACGAGCGTACACAATAAGGAAGGATTTTGAATCCCGGGTAAGACTCATACCAGCCACACCAATCACACTGTACAACTTGTGATCTGAACCCAGTTAACAGCATGATAACAGAGGAGCCTCTAGAAAAGATGGCTCACTATAGCAATAACCCGATTTTTTGGTAACAATAACTATGTACCAGTATTGCAGACAATCCGCACTTGGGATGGGCGCCCAGCATCCACTACGGACTACGAGAAATAGAATTATCGGTAAGTAAATTCTTATTTTCTCTAACGTCCTAAGTGGATGCTGGGGACTCCGTAAGGACCATGGGGATTATACCAAAGCTCCCAAACGGGCGGGAGAGTGCGGATGACTCTGTAGCACCAATTGAGAGAACTCCAGGTCCTCCTCAGCCAGGGTATCAATTTTGTAGAATTTTACAAACGTATTTGCTCCTGACCAAGTAGCTGCTCGGCAAAGTTGTAAAGCCGAGACCCCTCGGGCAGCCGCCCAAGATGAGCCCACCTTCCTTGTGGAGTGGGCATTAACAGATTTTTGGCTGTGGCAGGCCTGCCATAGAATGTGCAAGCTGAATTGTACTACAAATCCAACGAGCAATAGTCTGCTTAGAAGCAGGAGCACCCAGCTTGTTGGGTGCATACAGGATAAACAGCGAGTCAGATTTTCTGACTCCAGCCGTCCTGGAAACATATTTTCAGGGCCCTGACAACGTCTAGCAACTTGGAGTCCTCCAAGTCCCTAGTAGCCGCAGGCACCACAATAGGTTGGTTCAGGTGAAACGCTGAAACCACCTTAGGGAGAAACTGAGGACGAGTCCTCAATTCCGCCCTGTCCGAATGGAAAATCAGATAAGGGCTTTTACAGGATAAAGCCGCCAATTCTGACACGCGCCTGGCCCAGGCCAGGACCAACAGCATGACCACTTTCCATGTGAGATATTTTAACTCCACAGATTTAAGTGGTTCAAACCAATGTGACTTTTGGAACCCAAAAAACTACATTGAGATCCCAAAGTGCCACTGGAGGCACAAAAGGAGGCTGTATATGCAGTACCCCTTTTACAAACGTCTGAACTTCAGGGACTGAAGCTAGTTCTTTTTGGAAGAAAATTGACAGGGCCGAAATTTAAACCTTAATGGACCCCAATTTCAGGCCCATAGACACTCCTGTTTGCAGGAAATGTAGGAATCGACCCAGTTGAATTTCCTCCGTCGGGCCTTACTGGCCTCGCACCACGCAACATATTTTCGCCAAATGCGGTGATAATGTTTTGCGGTTACATCCTTCCTGGCTTTGATCAGGATAGGGATGACTTCATCCGGAATGCCTTTTTTCCTTCAGGATCCGGCGTTCAACCGCCATGCCGTCAAACGCAGCCGCGGTAAGTCTTGGAACAGACAGGGTCCTTGTTGGAGCAGGTCCCTTCTTAGAGGTAGAGGCCACGGATCCTCCGTGAGCATCTCTTGACGTTCCGGTTACCAAGTCCTTCTTGGCCAATCCGGAGCCACGTATATAGTGCTTACTCCTCTCCATCTTATCAACCTCAGTACCTTGGGTATGAGAGGCAGAGGAGGGAACACATACACTGACTGGTACACCCACGGTGTTACCAGAGCGTCTACAGCTATTGCCTGAGGGTCCCTTGACCTGGCGCAATACCTGTCGAGTTTTTCCCAACGGTTTATAATCATGTGGAAGACTTCTGGGTGAAGTCCCCACTCTCCCGGGTGGAGGTCGTGCTGAGGAAGTCTGCTTCCCAGTTGTCCACTCCCGGAATGAATACTGCTGACAGTGCTATCACATGATTTTCCGCCCAGCGAAGAATCCTTGCAGCTTCTGCCATTGCCCTCCTGCTTCTTGTGCCACCCTGTCTGTTTACGTGGGTGACTGCCGTGATGTTGTCCGACTGGATCAACACCGGCTGACCTTGAAGCAGAGGTCTTGCTAAGCTTAGAGCATTGTAAATGGCCCTTAGCTTCAGGATATTTATGTGAAGTGATGTCTCCAGGCTTGACCATAAGCCCTGGATATTCCTTCCCTGTGTGACTGCTCCCCAGCCTCGCAGGCTGGCATCCGTGGTCACCAGGACCCAGTCCTGAATGCCGAATCTGCGGCCCTCTAGAAGATGAGCACTCTGCAACCACCACAGGAGGGACACCCTTGTCCTTGGTGACAGGGTTATCCGCTGATGCATCTGAAGATGCGACCCGGACCATTTGTCCAGCAGGTCCCACTGGAAAGTTCTTGCGTGGAATCTGCCGAATGGGATTGCTTCGTAGGAAGCCACCATTTTACCCAGAACCCTTGTGCATTGATGCACTGAGACTTGGCTCGGTTTTAGGAGGTTCCTGACTAGCTCGGATAACTCCCTGTCTTTCCCCTCCGGGAGAAACACCTTTTTCTGGACTGTGTCCAGGATCATCCCTAGGAACAGAAGACAAGTCGTCGGAACCAGCTGCGATTTTGGAATATTGAGAATCCAATCGTGCTGCCGCAACACTACCTGAGATAGTGCTACAACGACCTCCAACTGTTCCCTGGATCTTACCCTTATCAGGGAATCGTCCAAGTAAGGGATAACTAAAATTCCCTTCCTTCGAAGGAATATCATCATTTCGGCCATTACCTTGGTAAAGACCCGGGGGCCGTGGACCATCCATACGGCAGCGTCTGAACTGATAGTGACAGTTCTGTACCATAAACCTGAGGTACCCTTGGTGAGAAGGGTAAATTTTGACATGAAGGTAAGCATCCTTGATGTCCCGAGACATCATGTAGTCCCCTTCATCCAGGTTCGCAATCACTGCTCTGAGTGACTCAATCTTGAATTTGAACCTCTGTATGTAAGTGTTCAAAGATTTTAGATTTAGAATCGGTCTCACCGAGCCGTCCGGCTTCGGTACCACAACAGTGTGGAATAATACCCCGTTCCCTGTTGCAGGAGGGGTACCTTGATTATCACCTGCTGGGAATACAGCTTGTGAATGGCTTCCAAAACTGTCTCCCTGTCAGAAGGAGACATCGGTAAAGCCGACTTTAGGAAAACGGCGAGGGGGAGACGTCTCGAATTCTAATTTGTACCCCTGAGATATCACCTGAAGGATCCAGGGGTCTACTTGCGAGTGAGCCCACTGCGCGCTGAAATTCATTGAGACGGGCCCCCCACCGTGCCTGATTCTGCTTGTAAAGCCCCAGCGTCATACTGAGGGTTTGGCAGAGGCGGGAGAGGGTTTCTGTTCCTGGGAACTGGCTGATTTCTGCAGCCTTTTTCCTCTCCCTCTGTCACGGGGCAGAAATGAGGAACATTTTGCCCGCTTGTTCACGAAAAGACTGCGCCTGATAATACGGCGTCTTCTCATGTTGAGAGGCGACCTGGGGTACAAACGTGGATTTCCCAGCTGTTGCCGTGGCCACCAGGTCTGAAAGACCGACCCCAAATAACTCCTCCCCTTATTAAGGCAATACTTCCAAATGCCGTTTGGAATACGCATCACCTGACCACTGACGTGTCCATAACCCTCTACTGGTAGAAATGGACAACGCACTTAGACTTGATGCCAGTCGGCAAATATTCCGCTGTGCATCACGCATATATAGAAATGCATCTTTTAAATGCTCTATAGGCAAAAATATACTGTCCCTATCTAGGGTATCAATATTTTCAGTCAGGGAATCCGACCACGCCAACCCAGCACTGCACATCCAGGCTGAGGCGATTGCTGGTCGCAGTATAACACCAGTATGTGTGTAAATACATTTTAGGATACCCTCCTGCTTTCTATCAGCAGGATCCTTAAGGGCGGCCATCTCAGGAGAGGGTAGAGCCCTTACAAACGTGTGAGCGCTTTATCCACCCTAGGGGGTGTTTCCCAACGCACCCTAACCTCTGGCGGGAAAGGATATAATGCCAATAACATTTTAGAAATTATCAGTTGTTATCGGGGGAAACCCACGCATCATCACACACCTCATTTAATTTCTCAGATTCAGGAAAACTACAGGTAGTTTTTCCTCACCGAACATAATACCCCTTTTTGGTGGTACTCGTATTATCAGAAATGTGTAAAACATTTTTCATTGCCTCAATCATGTAACGTGTGGCCCTACTGGAAGTCACATTTGTCTCTTCACCGTCGACACTGGAGTCAGTATCCGTGTCGGCGTCTATATCTGCCATCTGAGGTAACGGGCGCTTTAGAGCCCCTGACGGCCTATGAGACGTCTGGACAGGCACAAGCTGAGTAGCCGGCTGTCTCATGTCAACCACTGTCTTTTATACAGAGCTGACACTGTCACGTAATTCCTTCCAACAGTTCATCCATTCAGGTGTCGACCCCCTAGGGGGTGACATCACTATTACAGGCAATCTGCTCCGTCTCCACATCATTTTTCTCCTCATACATGTCGACACAAACGTACCGACATACAGCACACACACAGGGAATGCTCTGATAGAGGACAGGACCCCACTAGCCCTTTGGGGAGACAGAGGGAGAGTTTGCCAGCACACACCAAAGCGCTATATATATATACAGGGATAACCTTATATAAGTGTTTTTCCCCTTATAGCTGCTGTATTGTTAATACTGCGCCTAATTAGTGCCCCCCTCTCTTTTTTAACCCTTTCTGTAGTGTAGTGACTGCAGGGGAGAGCCAGGGGAGCTTCCCTCCAACTGAGCTGTGAGGGAAAATGGCGCCAGTGTGCTGAGGAGATAGGCTCCGCCCCTTTTTCGCGGACTTTTCTCCTGCTTTTTTATGGATTCTGGCAGGGGTTAAAATTCATCCATATAGCCCTGGGGGCTATATGTGATGTATTTTCGCCAGCCAAGGTGTTTTTATTGCTGCTCAGGGCGCAGGCACGGATACAGAGGGGGGCGGTGGGGGCGATCGCCCCCCCTAGCACACTTCTGCCTACAGACAATCTGTCTGTGAAGTCCTGCTCCTTAACCCCTTCCTATCTCAGCTGGCCGTCAGCTATAGTCAGTCAGCTATAGTCAGTGGTGTGAGTCGCAGCAGCTCACAGCGGGTGCCCCTTCCTCCTCACTCACCCTTTTGGCCTGCACGGCAGTTAATCAATCAACATAGTTTGTTGATTGAGACTGCTTTCATCTCCCCAGCGTCTCCTTGCTGATAACAGATCCAGGAAGTGTGGCTGTGTGTTGGGGGCGTGGCTTCACTTATAAGACAGGCTAGTGGGCTAATACAAACAGTATACTATAGTGTGTTTACTTTTTTCCACACTGAGAGCATGCTGCATTCCTGCACCCAGAGACCAGCCAGAGGGACTTTCCTGCCAATCTGTGCCATTGACCAGCCTGTGGAAAAGGGACCATCTTACCAGCCTGTTGCAGAGGAACCAGCCAGTAAGAGATCTTCTTGCCATATTCCCTAGGCAGGGTATTACAGGTTGAGTCTCACATATGTGCGATACAGTAGAACAGAGGATGTCTGTAGTAGATGCACTTATAGGTTTTAAAATATTCCTTGTATTTCATAATATTAAACATTACATATCATGTCCTGTCAGTGAAATACTAAAATAATAGAGAGATGCGTGTAAAAGTACAGAAAATGTGTATAAAAATGCTATACAAGAAATATGGTGTATGCTAATCTGTCCTCTATTTGGTTACTTTCTCATAACACCATACTCCTTCTACAAGGTATCAACTCGGAATTGTCCTCACCGTGTAATTCCCCTACAAGGTGCCCTCACTATAGCCTCACAAATGAGTATTAAGTTTAACGTCTTCAAGTTCCTGTATAGCATTGGTCCTATAATGTGCATCAGTTTATATATCAGTGGGAGAGATCCCTTGATTATAAATGGCACCCTAATAGCTGGTAGGGATATATTGCAAGATAAGCAGGTAAAGGATTTGTTAGTGGGTGTTTGGTATAATAATCACTTCTACAACACATCAAATCAAAGTCCCCCAATATAACATCTATCCAAATCCCTAGAAATATTTCAATTGCTTGATATGGTGCGTCCTCGGGAGCCTCACTCTCTTATAACTGATGTCATTACAGACAAGGGGCCTAATTCACACCTGATCACTGCTGTGCATTTTCTCACAGCAGCCGTTCAGGTTTGAACTGCACATATACGCTGGTGCATGCCAGACAGCCGACGGCCATCTCAGCCCTGCCAGGCAGAGGCGGACGCTGGGCAGGAGGGTGCGGGCCGGTGGCGTTTTGCTGCCTTTTTAGGGGTGCGGTCCAGGCAACGCAGGTGTGCCCGGACCGTGCGGGGGGCAGGCTGCTGCGTGACGTCACACGCAGCTGCTGTGACCCGGTCAGTGACTAGTAGCTCCCTGCCTGTGCGCAGGAGCTGCGCTGGTAGGGAGCTACTCATCAAGTACAAAAGCATTGCCGCTGTGCGATGGTTTTGAACTTGTACGGTGGGGAGTCAGACATGCGGGGCGGACTAGCCTTGTGCTGGGTCCCCCCCCCCCCCCCCCCCGCATGTCTGAGTAACTGATCGTAGCTGCACGGCTACGATCAAGTTTGAATTATGCCAAATGTCTTGTCACTACTGTTGCCACAAATGCCGTATTTTGATGGCCCTCTATTATGCCATCCATATGTTCATCATAATTTATGACACGTCCTGTACAGTTGTGATACCTACAGTATACAAAGTTGTAATTCCCTAATATTGGGGTATAACAAAAAAATATTAAATTAAAGCAGAATGTCTGGATTAATTATGATTGACTTATTCTATATCAGCACCTCATATTAACATGAGAAACATTAACAATCTGATAATAGATTTATAAAATAGACAATCCTAGCAGTGCGCACAAGCAGAAAAAAAGCAGCTCGGTGAGCTCAATATTTTACTTAAAGGTATCCTCACATCTTCACCAAATATGTGCCAAAAAAGGTTGAATAGAAGTTATCCAGCGCTACTGCATACAGTATGTAGGTCATTCATAAATATACCACTTCAGATACAGCAGATGTCATATCTCACAGTATACTTCTTATTAGGCTCATTCAGATATACCCAAAATGTAAGAGATAAGCAATTATAGTGAAACACTGTTTAATAATTGTAAGATTTAATATGAGAAAAACGAAAACATATAAACTCCACACAGATCACATGTATTTCCAAGTGGCCAAATTTTGACAATTCCAGCTAGACATGAACTGTTATTTAAGCAGTTCAGAATGCACTTGAAACAGTGCAAGTCCTGGGTTCTCCCACTGGTGCAGGCTCAGGTTTGGCTGAAATTTACAATTATTAAACAGTACTTCACTATATTTGCTTATCCCTTTCATTGGAGATAGCTGAATGAGCCTAATAAGAAGTATGACATCTGCTGTATCTGAAGTGGTATATTTATGAACAACCTACATATGCAGTAGCACTGGCTAAATTCTATACAACAATGTGATAATACCTATAATTCCTTAAATTAATTGTATCAATCAGATAACTATGGTATACTTGCAACATTTTTCTGGAAAAAAAAGGGTGGTGGGGGGATTTCCCAAACCTATGTGGCACATAGATGCAAAAGGGATTTTAATCTACAGGTGAACTCCTGCGAGTATTACGTACTCTCACTTAATCCTGGTTAGTCTCAAACTCCATTATTGGACAATTACAAATGTGGAATTCATCTATTAGGGTTGGCAAGTGTTGAGTACTGTGTGGGATTATCAAATAATTGGTCTAACCCCCCAAGACTCTGTGCCTAAAATCCCCTTGGTACTATTCAGCAGTTCCCCTTATTATAATAATATAACAGGGTATTATAATGTGTCTTCCCTTCCTGGTTCGGTAACACATAAAATGCCAGTTGTTACCATTTGTATCCATAAAAGTTGCTAGTATCCCAAAGAAAGGAATTATAGGTATTATCACATTGTTACTGTTTCTCATTTTAATATAATGCGCTTATATAGATTCAGTCAATCATCAAGGTTTATGATAATACTGTATTTCATAACGACGTTGACATATAAACCTTGATGATTGACTGTCTCTATATCAGTACCTCATATTAAGATGAGAAATAGCTGCAAATAATTACTCCAGACATTTTGTTTATATTTAATTTTCTTTTGCTATACCCCAATATTAGGGGATTATAACTTTTTATACTGTAGGTATCACAATTGTACATGACGTGTCATACATTATGATGAACATAAGGAGGGATTTGGATAGATGTCATATTGGGCAACTTTGCTTTGATGTGTTGTAGAAGTGATTATTATACCTAACATCCACTAACAAATCCTTTACCTGCAATTATACCTATTTGTGTGATGGATGAATTTGGACGGGAGAGGGGAGGAGTCAAGATGGGAGGGGTCAAGATGAGAGGGGTGGAGTCAAGACGAGAGAGGGGAGGAGTCGGGACTGGAGAGGGGAGGGGTCAAGATTAAACCGTAAACCGCCCCCCCTAAAAGAAAAGTCTAGATCCGACCCTGTCAGGGCGCCCCCCCCTAGCGCCCTGCACCCTCAGTGACCGAAGTGTGAAGTGTGCTGAGGAGCAATGGCGCACAGCTGCAGTGCTGTGCGCTACCTTGGTGAAGACAGGATGTCTTCTGCCGCCGATTTTCCGGACCTCTTCTGTCTTCTGGCTCTGTAAGGGGGCCGGCGGCGCGGCTCTGGGACCCATCCATGGCTGGGCCTGTGATCGTCCCTCTGGAGCTAATGTCCAGTAGCCTAAGAAGCCCAATCCACTCTGCACGCAGGTGAGTTCGCTTCTTCTCCCCTTAGTCCCTCGATGCAGTGAGCCTGTTGCCAGCAGGTCTCACTGAAAATAAAAAACCTAAACTAAAACTTTCACTAAGAAGCTCAGGAGAGCCCCTAGTGTGCACCCTTCTCGTTCGGGCACAGAGATCTAACTGAGGCTTGGAGGAGGGTCATAGGGGGAGGAGCCAGTGCACACCAGATAGTCCTAAAGCTTTCTTTAGATGTGCCCAGTCTCCTGCGGAGCCGCTATTCCCCATGGTCCTTACGGAGTCCCCAGCATCCACTTAGGACGTTAGAGAAATTAACAGTGCACACTAAGAAGTAGAAGGAATTTTTAGTACTGTATACCCTGCCTCCAAGGAGCGGGATACAGGGAGACTCACCACACTTCCATATCCAAGCAAAGACGCTCGAAAGACGCTGAGTGGATTCAGACGCTACTGGTGTACACTGCCGCTCTTGGTAACTGATAACGGACACGGACGCTCACCAATGGACACGGACGCTGAGCGACTCCACGTGCATGCAGACACTAAAGGCCTGCGACTCGGTCTGGGCGGGTTTATATCCAGTGTACACAACCGCAGCGTCTAAGCTGCGACCGAGTACCCTCGTGGTAGCGTCTGAGCCGGAAGTGAGGTCATTCAGTTCATGAAACGAGAGACCCGCGGGAACTGGCCATGAACTCGGAGGAGGGACGGCCAGGAGAGCGTCTGAAACCCCCTGTTGACTTAAACTCCCAGGATCGCGGCCTCACCTAGTCCTGGCGCCTATGATCCCCGGAGCGTAGCGCTGTCACACTCGAGATGTTCGGCGCATCAACACGCTGTTTGTAGTCTCCACCAAATCAGCGTAGCTGTGTCCTGACCCCTCTAGTAAGAAGAAGTCCATATACTCACTGTCTCCCCATGCTCCGGCCACAGCCTGGTAACGTCTGCTGGACCTGCTAGAACATCCGACACAGACGCCCGTCGAGACAGCACTGTACCGCGAAGGTAAGCGTTGTTGCGACCCGGTGGGGAGTTGTTGGAGCGACTCTTTCTAATACACGTTTAAGACGCTGTTAAGAGAAGTCGCTCAAACCAAAACAGTAAGTCTATAAAAATAAAGTAATGAAAACTTGAGGCTGCTTTCACAGCAGCCCTGTGACCATGCGGCTTCCTGCCGCACCAAGCAAAAAACTGATCTGACTGAGTCAGTGGGCCGGACTATATAGTGGAGGCCCCAATGCATCCTGGGAGGCCAGAAAGCTCGTGACCATGTTGGTGCCATTTTCGCTGTCGCTCGACAATATCCCAATGTTATCCTGTGGATAATCCTGTGGACCCAGCCAGAGAAATTACCATTTTCTTATCGGGGGAACCCACGCTCTTTACACACTTCATTCACTCATCTGATGGGGGAACAAAACACTGGCTGCTTTTTCTCCCCAAACATAAAACCCCTTTTATGTGGTACTTGGGTTCATGTCAGAAATGTGTAACACATTTTTCATTGCCGAGATCATGCAACGGATGTTCCTAGTGGATTGTGTATATGTCTCAACCTCGTCGACACTGGAGTCAGACTCCGTGCCGACATCTGTGTCTGCCATCTGTGGTAACAGGCGTTTTTTGAGCCCCTGATGGCCTTTGAGACGCCTGGGCAGGCGCGGGCTGAGAAGCCGGCTGTCCCACAGCTGTTACGTCATCCAGCCTTTTATGTAAGGAGTTGACATTGTCGGTTAATACCTTCCACCTATCCATCCACTCTGGTGTCGGCCCCACAGGGGGCGACATCCCATTTATCGGCCGCTGCTCCGCCTCCACGTAACCTTCCTCATCCAACATGTCGACACAGCCGTACCGACACCGCACACACACAGGGAATGCTCTGACTGAGGACAGGACCCCACAAAGTCCTTTGGGGAGACAGAGAGAGAGTATGCCAGCACACACCAGAGCGCAATATAATGCAGGGATTAACACTATAACTGAGTGATTTTTCCCCCAATAGCTGCTTGTATACACATATTGCGCCTAAATTTAGTGCCCCCCCCCCCTCTCTTTTTAACCCTTTGAGCCTGAAAACTACAGGGGAGAGCATGGGGAGCTGTCTTCCAGCTGCACTGTGAAGAAAAAATGGCGCCAGTGTGCTGAGGGAGATAGCCCCGCCCCTTTTTCGGCGTACTTTTCTCCCGCTTTTTTCATGGATTCTGGCAGGGGTAATTTATCACATATATAGCCCTGGGACTATATATTGTGATGATTTGCCAGCCAAGGTGTCTTATATTGCCCTCAGGGCGCCCCCCCCCCAGCGCCCTGCACCCATCAGTGACCGGAGTGTGAGGTGTGCATGAGGAGCAATGGCGCACAGCTGCAGTGCTGTGCGCTACCTTGTTGAAGACAGAAGTCTTCTGCCGCCGATTTTCCGGAACACTTCTTGCTTCTGGCTCTGTAAGGGGGGCGGCGGCGCGGCTCCGGGAACGAACACCAAGGTCGGGTCCTGCGGTCGATCCCTCTGGAGCTAATGGTGTCCAGTAGCCTAAGAAGCCCAAACTACCACCAGTTAGGTAGGTTCGCTTCTTCTCCCCTTAGTCCCTCGCTGCAGTGAGTCTGTTGCCAGCAGATCTCACTGTAAAATAAAAAACCTAAAATATACTTTCTTTCTAGGAGCTCAGGAGAGCCCCTAGTGTGCATCCAGCTCAGCCGGGCACAAGATTCTAACTGGGGTCTGGAGGAGGGTCATAGTGGGAGGAGCCAGTGCACACCAGGTAGTCCTAAAGCTTTCTTTAGTTGTGCCCAGTCTCCTGCGGAGCCGCTATTCCCCATGGTCCTTACGGAGTCCCAGCATCCACTTAGGACGTCAGAGAAATATATTTTAGTCAGGAACAGCAGGGTCCCTAGTGACGTTAATACGTTCTTAATGTGTATGAAACATGTACTGAATGCCAATGTTGAGGATCTAATCAGGAAATATCATGGTCGACATAAGAAATAGTATTCGTGTCGATATCAGGGAGTAGTAACTGGGCAAAATAACATTTTTGCGACCTCGAGGGGTCTGAGGGAAATATATTATTAAAATTACACCCTCCACAAAATTACTACGTCTGTGTTCGAGCCACAGATCTATGCCATCGTACCATATATATATATATATATATATATATATATATATCTGTTAAAAAAGCATATATAGGGGGCGCTCCATAGTGCATAAAAGTATTTAATAAAAATAGACAGACGTACAAAATAAGATTAAACTCGTACCGCAAGGTAACCAGTGTGGGCTGGTTACCACATGATTTTACAATAATCTCCCGACAAAGGCTGGAACCAGAAGTCACTTAGTCCGTATTGGAATCCTCACCCCGCCGTTAGCTGCTGCCTTTTGAGGGCCGCGAGTAGGAACACATCAGCCGTGGACTTCAGGATTCAACAGCCCCAGCGAGTACATGCATCAGTAAGCTCCGCCTTAACGCGTTTCGTCATCGACTTCGTCAGAAGGCTGGAGTATCTGACGCTGTGATCAACTTTTATAGATCAAGCCCGTGAAGTTATACATAGTTGTACATAATTACAATTCATTTGTACCTAATAAACGGCATTGGACGCCTTAATCAGATCCAATCCATATTAATTTATTAAATATTGATCAATAGAAGATTTTTATAGAGTGTCACTTACACTCCGATGGTATCTCCAAGGTGGTATATAAATATATATATAGTTATAATTAGTTGAGGATAAATAGCATGCGGCCACTAAGATTGATGTAATTAGTGCCTCCAAGCCGTATTTTAGAATAACATTCATTAATACCATAAAATGCATATTATCTACAGATATTCCATTATTATCCTATAAGCTAGATGCAAAACCTCTTAGCTAATCAATATATATTTTTATTTTTAATGAGTGTTTTTAATGATTATTTTTAATGATTATTATTTTAAATAATGTCTTTCAATTTTTATATTTTATTTGTTATTTTATTTTTTCTACAAGTATATTCCTAGTCGACTAGTTGAGAAAAGGTGTTATTTCAAACCCTTCATTTAGACCCTTTGGTTTAATGGTATTAAGGGTTAATATCCAAAAGGTTTCCCTTTTTTCCAAATCTTTCTCTCTATTACCTCCCATTTTATTTAACCTTATATGTTCTATACCTTTAAAGGATAACTTTGTGGGGTCACTGGAGTGACAATCCTGAAAATGTCGCGGAATGCTATGATTGTTAATTTTATTTTTGATGTTTCTAGTATGTTCTAAAATACGTATCTTCAGCATCCTTTTAGTCTTACCTATGTATTTATAACCACAGGGACAGGTCAACATATAAACCACAAAGGTGGTGTTACAATTAATGAAGCTCTTTACATGGAAAGAATTACAATTATTACTATCCGAAAAAGTGGTCTTGTTTTTATCCATTAGTTTACAAACTTTACATCCTCCACACGCATAGCAACCTTTCAGATTCTCTAAAAAGTTTTGTTTATCCTTTTGTTCTTTTATTGGTTCTAATCGGCTGCGGGAAACAAAGGATTTTACATTCTTAGCTCTCCTAAAAACCACACCCGGATTTTTAGGGAGAAGGTTACCCAATACTGGGTCTAACTGTAAAATGTGCCAGTTCTTTCTAAGCACATTTTTAATGGCACCAGCTTCCACATTATAATCTGTAACAAAGGGGCAATTAATTTCATGTGCATCTGCTGTTACCACAGATTTGCCACTAGCGTGTGTCTTGTCCTTATAGATAAGCAGATCCTGTCTGGATTTCTCTCTAGCTCGTATCCTAGACTGTTCTATGAGGTTCTCTGGATACCCTCGTTCCAAGAATCTCTTAGTATAAGTGGATGCCTGCTCGTCATATTTCTCTACATTAGCACAATTCCTCCTCAATCTAGTATATTGTGAGAACGGGATATTCCTTTTCCAGTTTGGCAAATGACAACTTCCAAATTCTAGATAGCTATTACAGTCTATCTTTTTGAAATATGTATAAGTATTAATTTTTACTGACCCAGCAGATTCAGAACTATCAAGTATGAGATCTAAAAATTCAATTTTATTTCTATTTACTGTGTGGGTGAATTTAAGATTGTAGTCATTCACATTAATGGTGTCAATAAATATTTCTAATTGTTTTTCATCACCGCTCCACACTATTAGGACGTCATCAATAAATCTTTTAAACAGTACAATATGTTCCTTAAAGACATCTAGGGATTGGCTTTCCCATTCACCCATGTATATATTCGCTAGGCTGGGTGCGCAAATCGTCCCCATCGCCGTCCCGCATAACTGCAAAAACCAGTCATCCAGGAAAGTAAAATAGTTCCGTTTTAATACAAAGTGCAGACACTCACATATGAAGTCCACAAGGGGAGCATTTAATTCTGGATCTTGCAACAACATGTTTCTAACACTATTTATTCCCTTCAAATGCGGGATGGCCGTGTATAACGATTGTACATCGATAGTACACCACATATAATTAGATTTCCATTCCAAATTATCTATAACCTGTAGAATGTGAGTAGAATCACGTATATATGATTTTAGAAGTGGCACATATTTCTTTATATAAATATCTACAAACTCTGATATACGTGAGGTTAATGATCCGATACCGGCTATAATAGGGCGGCCGGGGGGGTTTTGTGAATCTTTGTGTAATTTTGGTATGTGGTAGAACGTAGCTACCTTGGGATGTTTATTCAGTAGATAATTATATTCCTCATTTACTATACATTTATTCCTTAGTCCTCTGTCCAGTAGTTCTGTTAGTTCTCCCACAAATTCCGTTGTGGGGTCACCACTTAATTTCAAATAAGATACACTGTCTCCAAGAAGTCTATAAGCCTCCTCAACGTAATAGGCCCGATCTAAAATTACAATACCTCCACCCTTGTCTGCACTTTTAATCACTATCTCAGTGTTAGATGACAAATCTTTTAATGCCTTGTATTCCGCTTTCGTAAGATTAGACACTGCGGGTGTGAGATTTCTCTGAAGTTTATCAATATCAGATTTAACTGTTTGTGCAAACATTTCCACGTACGGGCCTTTAGACTCAACAGGGAAAAAAACAGATTTTGGTTTCAAACCTGTTGAGTTTGTATGTACTTCCCCATTAGACCAATTTCTTAATGGAGCATCATTTTTACGCAAATAGTGCCTTTTAAGTGTCAAATTTCTAACATAAAGACTTAGATCAATATATAACTGAGTTTTATTCATATGACATGAAGGGGCAAAAGAGAGCCCTTTTTTCAATACCTTCTTCTCCATATATATATATACACACATACATACATACATACATACATACAGGTATAGCTTTCTGAAATGCATCACATTATCATGTCAATTTTTTTACCCAGTCAGGTTAGTTGGTGCCGACAGGGTCACCCACACACGTCTGTGTCTCCCATATAGTTTTCTCATTGGAAAAGCATACATCTACTGACATTATTTACATGAACCAAGTACCCTCAGGAGTCGGCAGTGCCGACAGAGACATTCCTATAGCCGTTTGTGGCAGAGTCCTCAGCCTCAGACATGCCGACTGTAAGGAATAGACCCAGTACTTTCTGTCAGGGAAACATAGCAGACGTTTACCAGCTCTATTTTCACCATACTCATTATACCTTGTGCTTTATTTCTAACATATATTGCACTAAACAACTGTGCCCCCCCCCCCCCCCCCCAGGCACTTAATATCTCTCTTGCCAGTCTATCTCTGAGGTATACATGCTGCCCAGGGCGCCCCCCCTGCACCCTTGTAGTGCCGCTTGTGTGTGGGAGCAATGCCGCGCAGCGCGGTACCTCAGAGCCACAAAGTCTTCTGCCGTCACTGAAGTCTTCTGTTCTTCTTTTACTCACCCGGCTTCTTTCTTCTGGCTCTGCAAGGGGGGTGATGGCGCGGCTCCGGGAACGAGCAGCTAGGCGCACCAAGTGATCGGACCCTCTGGAGCTAATGGTGTCCAGTAGCCTAAGAAGCAGAGCCTTCGAACTCAGAGAAGTAGGTCTGACTTCTCTCCCCGTAGTCCCACTGTAAGGATTGCTCCTCTATTCTTTAACCCTCGATGTGATAGTCCCTTAGACGTCCGTGAGTGTAAACCTTATGCTACAAGTAACATGCAAAACACAAGCAGTAAAGATTCACACTGTTTATTGTTTGTTTAACAAAAGTATATAAAAGAAAGGATTTAGGGCGTGTATGTCCCAAGTCAATAACTAATTGGACAGAACACAAAAGGGGGTGAACATAACATGATTGGTTAGAAACTGCCGCAGCGGAAGGATATACATATATGGGCAAGTTTGTACTCAAAAAGAAAAGTTATGCACACGGTATAAAAAGATAACAGACAAAGACAGTAGCAAAAATGTGCTGGAACAAACAGTTCTGTAACACAAACAATTCTATGACATGTTGAAGCAGAGACGAGCTTTAACCCTTTCATTCCCCTCTTAGAATCATTAATCTATATAATATGATTCTCATTTAATTGTTTCCTTCTAGACCTCCATCTTCTCCTTGTTGGAGGTCAGGGCTGTCTGCCCCCGTTAGTACCTCGCGGGAATCACTTGCTTCTTCTTCAAGGTCTGGTCTGGGAACTTTCTTTACTCGGGATGCATGAATCCAAGTGGGCCCCTCGTCAGTCAGGACTGCTGTTCTGGTCACTGCTACGACTTCTGTCTCGGGACCATAGGTGAAGTCTCCTGGGCTCTTGTTCCTGGGGAGCACCTTTACCACGACTCTGTCTCCAACCTTGAAAGGGTGTGTTGGTTCCTGTGGATTCAAAGGATTTTTACAAACAACTTTATGTTCTATTTCCTCAAGTCTGGTTATAAGGGCCCTGACATACTCTTCCCTTATAAGTTCTAGATCTCCTTCCTGTATTATCAACGGTTTCTTAGCCCAGGGTGTGGGGAAGGGTCTACCCATTAGTATTTCAAAGGGTGAGTATCCTAGAGTTTTCTGTGGGGTCATTCTGATTTCTGCTAGGATAATGGGAAGGACCTGCTTCCATTTGTGGAAGGTACCTCCTGTGGCCTTCCTTAGTTTGTCTTTGAGGGTCCTATTCATTCTTTCTACGACCCCTGAACTCTGACTTAGTTGGGAATACTTCTGGCCAGCGAGAGAACATATCTACAATGACCAGGGCATATTCTTGTTTACCTGTACCAGGGATATGGGTAAAATCAATTTGTAAGTGTGTAAAAGGGGTAGTGGGGTATTCAAGATGCTGGTGTTTCGCTTTATTAGGGTTGTTAGGGTTGTTCCTGAGGCAAGTGATGCATCTGCTAACATATTGGTCCACAAGTGTTTTGGCCTCAGTAACATAAAAATCCTTGGTTAGTAGGAGGAGTGTTGTGGCTTTACTATGGTGACCAACACCATGGTAATGGGCAATGAGCAAAGGGGCACTGGACTGGGGTATACAGGGTTTCCCCTCTTTGCAGATTAATCCTGATTTAGGATTTTTCTGCAGAATTGGGTAAGTCCAGTCGGAGAGATCAGTATTAGTCGCAGCAGCTTGAAGTTGAGTGAGCAGATGGACGTTGTCAAGGGAGGGAGGGGCCATGACTGCCATGTGAGAATGGGCAGTAGGCTGTAGGGCCGCTTGTTTAGCAGTAGTGTCTGCAAGGGCGTTGCCAAGGGAGATATTATCCTTGCCGCCAGTATGTGCCTTGCAGTGGATAATGGCAATGTCAGAAGGGAGGGTAATGGCATGTAACAGATCAGAGATGAGCTGCGCATGCGAGATACCCTTACCATCTGCCCCGAGAAAGCCACGGCGTTGCCAAATGACCCCATGGTCATGAACAACGCCGTGGGCGAATCTGGAGTCAGTGTAGATGGTAACAGGCTTGTTCTGGTAGAGCTGACATGCTCTAGTGAGTGCAATGAGTTCTGCAGCTTGTGCGGACTGATAAGGTATTGGCAGGGCTTCCAATACAGTGTCAGGGAGGGTGACAATGGCATAACCAGCTTGGTATGTATTGTCATTGGGCCTACTGCAGGAGCCGTCAACAAAAATTATATCTGCGCCTGGTATGGGAACGGGAGACATGTCAAGTCTGGGAGAAGTTTCAGCTTCAATGGAAGCAGCACAGTCATGTAGGTCGGGTGGTCCATCCTCGGGACCTTTCAAGCCTAAAAGGGCATTGAGAATGGGTGCAGGGCCAGAAGAACTAGCAGTGTACTTGATGGTAAGGGTAGGGTTGCCCAAAAGAAGTACTTCATATCCACTAAGGCGTTGTGCTGACATGTGCTGTGTGTAAGCCTTTAAGTATTGCCAGGACATCATGTGTGGTGTGGAGTACTGTGGTGTGGCCTAAAGTGAGGGTAGTGGCCATTTCTGCAACCATAGCACAGGCTGCCAGAGCCCTAAGGCAGGCAGGCATACCTTGCACAGACACTGGCATGACTTTGGAAAAAAAATGCCACAGGGCGCAACTTCCCTCCATGAAACTGTGTGAGCACCCCCGCCATGGTTTTACAATTGTCCCTTGCATATAGATGGAAAGGTAGTACATAATTGGGGAGGCCAAGTGCCGGACTTTTCATCAACATACATTTTAAACTTTCATATGCAGTTAACATTTCTTGTGACCATTGTACAGTTTTAGGTTTGTCCTTCAGTGTGGCTTGTCTCAAAATGTTATCATAATAGGAGCAATCAGATATCCACTGTCTGCAGTAATTTACCATACCCAGGAAGGACAGTAGTTCCTTCTGGGTAGTTGGGGTGACCAGGCCCAATACAGACTGTATGCGTTGTGGACTGATTTTCCTCTCTCCCTGAGTGAGCACAAAACCTAAGTAATCAACATGCTTTTTACACCATTGCATTTTTGTTTTGGACACCTTGTGTCCACATTCACAAAGCCAGTTTAGTAATGAAACACCATCCTCTCGGCAGGCCTCCTCAGTTTGACTACAGAGCAGCAGATCATCTGCATACTGTAGCAGGACTGAACCATGGTGAGGTTGCCAGGGCCTCAATGTGGCCTGGAGTACAATGCTATAGACAACGGGTGAGTCAATATAGCCCATGGGTAATCTGCACCAGGTAAGTTGTTTACCCTCAAAAGAAAAGGCAAAAAGTAATTGTGTCTGTGAATCTACAGGTATGCTGAAAAAGGCATTCTTCAAATCAATTACAGAGAAGAACGCAGCATCTGCAGGGATTGCAGAAATGAGTGAGTTTACATCTGGAACAATTGGTGCAATTGGGACAATTAACTGATTAATCGCTCTGAGATCCTGTACAAATCTTATACTGCCATCAGCTTTGGCAACAGGGTTCACAGGAGTACAGTATGGTGATACAATATGTCTGAGAATACCCTGTTGTAAGAATTGCTGTATCATGGGGCGGAGACCTTCTATCTTTTCTGGTGAGAGGGGATACTGCTTTTGATAAACAGGTTGTGAGTTGGGTTTGAGATTGGCCTTATATG
Source organism: Pseudophryne corroboree (assembly GCF_028390025.1). Lineage (NCBI taxonomy): Eukaryota > Metazoa > Chordata > Amphibia > Anura > Myobatrachidae > Pseudophryne > Pseudophryne corroboree. The sequence continues at coordinate 579,502,209 of NC_086449.1, forward strand.
GTGTGCATGAGATTAGGCCAGTGTCATATGGACCTTCTGACCAAAGAGTGGGGTTTACTTGGGCGAGGTCAGGCATGTTGGTAGTCATTCCCCAAATTGGAAAATGAGGGGATTCAATATCCAACCCAGTACCAGTAGGTGAGGGCAGAATAGAGATGGAAAGTTTGCTAAGCAGGTCCCTACCTAGTAGGTTAATGGGGCACTCAGGTATGACTGTGAACCTATGTTTGCCCATGCGCAACCCCTTTGTTGTGGAGACAGAGAGGGCCTTGGTTAGGTAGGCATTGGTGGGTATCCCATTGATTCCCATTGAAGGAGCAGTCTTTTCCAAATCACCATCATATAGGTCAGAACACAAAACACTGGTTGTTGCACCGCTGTCCACTAAAAAGGGAATTTTACTTCCATTTATAATAAGTGGCAGCAGAGGTGAATCTTTCCAATGACGGGTGAGTTGAATAAAGGCTGGGATACCCTCCTCCGGGCCCCGTCAGTGCGCGGGGTCTTGCCAGTCAACTCTGAAACGTACATGATCAGAGAGAGGGTTGTCATGGCGTGGGCGGGGGTGTTGTTGGGGGGCAGGATTCAGAGCAGGCTGTCGAGGTGTCTGAGGGGGCTGGGGGCAATCTCTTGCCCAGTGACCATCCTGGCCACAGTTGTAACAGGAGGTGTGCCGTTTGCCGGCCATGTCTCCTGTAGGTGATTTATGTTGGGGTCTTTGGAATCTTCCCTGACTGCGGGGTTGGTTCTGTCTGTCAAAGCGTCTGGAGTTCCGATAGTTATGAGTGGGTGCAGGTTTCTTTACATCAAAACACCCTGCAGCCTCTTTCTCATATAGATGTTTCTCAAAATCTTTCGTACTATCAGAAGTCCAGGAAGAGACGCTTTGCTTAACAGAAACTATGACAGAAGGTAGAAGGTTGTTAAAGAAGGTGGAAATGAGTAAGCTTTCCGAGTTAAGCAAAGGTAAGCCAGCGTCATCTATCCAGCAGTCCTTAAACCTTTTCCAAAACTCAGTAACAGACTCTGAAGGCTTCTGTTTACAAGCTACAGCGACAGGCAAAGAAGCACGGGTTTTAAAGACTTCCTTCATATGTGCATCAATTTCCTTCCACATATTCTCGATACCTGTCTGTGTGTTGAGGGTGTAGTTAGCGGCACTATTTTGTGCAGCAGGTGTGTGGATGGCAGGGACCTTTGTCCAATCCCATCCATTATAGTGGTCGGTTACACCATCTATAATCAGCCTCATGTCTTCTTGTGTATAGCTGCGTCCTTTGCAAGCTTTGCGCAAATAAGATATACAGCCATCGGGGGTAATGGTGGGCTTGGGACAGTGTTTTACTATCCTGTCTAACTCTTCTATTTCAATGGGTTTTATTAACATTTGGTCTCCCACTGTCATAAAGGGTAAGTGGAGGGCAACGGTGGTGGAAGAAGCTTCACCGCCGTCAGAGAATTCAGTTCCTCCTCGAGTGACATGGGGGGAGAAGGAGCCCTCGGCAGCGATAGTGGAATCGGCTGTGCGGCGGGTGGCTGGTTGTTTAAGGGATGTGGGCTGGGAGGTTATTACACTATTATCTAAACTCTGGGTTACTGGTGCGTTAGGGATAGAGCTAGTGGACGCATTTTCTAGCAGTGGAGGTGGAGGCGATCCCATCTGTTGTGAAAGGGTTACTGCTGCTAAGAGATCTGTGTCTTTAAGAGCAGGATATATTGGGCTGTAAGGGGGAGGCGAGAGGGTTTTCAAAGATTTACAGGTTCTCACTTCCTCCTTTCTGTGCTGTTGGGAACTGATATTCTTAATCCTCCTTTGTTTCTTATTGATGGATTTATCATACCAATAGGGCGCTATGGTCAGCCACTGCTCACCCCCGGCCCGCATATATGTCATATCCCATTGTGGATCATGATCATACCACGGCCAGGCTTCCCTGTCCCCTAAACAAAGACCTTTAACCATATCCATATAGAAAGGGTAATTACTGCCTTCCCGTGGGAATGGGTCCTATCCTGCTTTCTCTGTCCACCCTGCTAAATTATCCACCCAGGGATCAATCAAATAATAATCAGAGGTAGAATTACGGGCCACGTATTCTTTACATGTCTCCCCGGGTAGGGGAGGGGGGTATACAGTTTTCTTACTCTGACCAGAGCCCATAGTAAAAACACAATTTCCAACAACTTTCTATGCATGCATCAGCTAACCAGTTAATTAGTTATAGACAATATCACAATATCATCTGCATAGTACTTTAACAAAACAATCGATAGTAATAATCTGTACGTTTACTCACCACTCGTACAGGGACTTGGAAATGCAGCGTATTGTGATAGGAAGCAAGAAAGTTATAAGGGTATTCAACAGACGTGCACTTACCACCCGTCAAGCTGAATACATGAAACTTATACTCTAATATCTGTTATGGCCATAACATAATAAGTAGACAATCAAATCGAGGTAAAATCTACGTTATGTATAGACTCCCAGGTCTATTTTAAGTATCCCAGATACTAACGTCTTTGGAGAATTGCGCTTGGACCCCTGGTCACTTCTCAGACGTATCTTTAAGTCCCAGACATTAAAGATGTTAGGTCACGTGTTCCCAGAACACTGACACGGATTCAGCTTCAGTGTATGACCGCAATCCCGTATGGCAAAGACAGACAATAAATTCTCTATCTTGCCGGTCCGGGGACGATCAACTGAATCCCGGGCGAGCTCCCACTTGTAAGGATTGCTCCTCTATTCTTTAACCCTCGATGTGATAGTCCCTTAGACGTCCGTGAGTGTAAACCTTATGCTACAAGTAACATGCAAAACACAAGCAGTAAAGATTCACACTGTTTATTGTTTGTTTAACAAAAGTATATAAAAGAAAGGATTTAGGGCGTGTATGTCCCAAGTCAATAACTAATTGGACAGAACACAAAAGAGGGTGAACATAACATGATTGGTTAGAAACTGCCGCAGCGGAAGGATATACATATATGGGCAAGTTTGTACTCAAAAAGAAAAGTTATGCACACGGTATAAAAAGATAACAGACAAAGACAGTAGCAAAAATGTGCTGGAACAAACAGTTCTGTAACACAAACAATTCTATGACATGTTGAAGCAGAGACGAGCTTTAACCCTTTCACCCACGATGCAGGGAGCCTGTTGCCAGCAGTGCTACCTGAAAATAATAAACCTAACATAAAGTCTGTTCCAAGAAACTCAGTAGAGCTACTCAGTGTGTGACCAGTCTCTCTGGGCACAGAATCTAACTGGAGTCTGGAGGAGGGGCATAGAGGGAGGAGCCAGTTCACACCCCTTTTAAATTCTTAAAGTGCCTATGTCTCCTGCGGATCCCGTCTATACCCCATGGTTCTTGAAGCATCCCCAGCATCGTCTAGGACGTATGAGAAATATAGATTGGTTGGACATTCCAAATCATCCAGCATGTGTATACAACACACACATCGAAAGAAAGAGGGAATGTCAGGCCGATAGATAAAACGTCTGACAGGAATTTTATGAGTATGCTCCAGAGCCGGCCTTAGCTATAGGCAGGCTAGGCATTTGCCTAGGGCATCCAAGCATGTCCCTGCAGTATCTCATGCTGGGAGGGACAGTCCGCAAACTGTTACTTTCCAAATGTATTCAATCAGTACTTGTATACACTGCTGTTTACATTTGTAAAAAAAAATGCACTGTGCCTTAAACTTCCTCTGACATGCTTGAATGCCCCTGACTTGTGAGACCTCAGACAGACAGCAGAAGCCAAGTAAATGCAATTCCTGGACCTGTGACATTTTCACTGACTATATAAGGTTATTACTGGATGGCTTCTATAATAACACATGTGTATTTTGGAAGACTGCTTCACAGAAACCTGACATCACCTATACTGCTTGTGCACATAGGGAAGGGGGACCCTGTTATCCTGTGTCCCTTATCCCTGTGCAATTCCCAGGTGTCTGCAGGGACATAACATGGGCAATGTTCTCCCCACACTTTATTTCCTAGTCAGTCCATGCCGTAAAATTCCCCTGCCACCCAGCACTGTAACGTGGTCAGTAAGTTGCGTTGTGCTTTTCTATATGAAACATCAGTGCAGCGTGACTTTCGGACACATCAGACTGGAGGGCAGAGCATATCACTCCCACAGTATAAAGTAAAGGGTATGCAGTAACAGACACCAGCAAACACACTGAATAGTGAAGAGAATGGACAGTTTCTACATGTTTGATACTGGTCTTTTTGTATAACCAGCAAGTGTGGCAGTATATGTGTATTATGGGCATTACTAATGTGGGGCATATGTGTAAGGTTCCTTTACTGTGTGGAATTATATGTATTATGGTCATTACTGTGTGGCATTGTGCAGAGTTGAACTGGCCCACAGGGTAACCCCCCGGTGGGCCCCACTACCTGAGCGTTGCAAGTACAGATGCAGAACTAGCGGCGGAGCTAGGGGGCACCAGACAAAATTTTGCCTAGGGCATCAAATTGGCTAGGGCCAGCTCTGGTATGCTCAGCACATGTATTGCATCCAGCTCACCGCAGTAGTATGTGTTTTCTATATACAGCTGTTAAAATAAACAAGTGTATAACACGTATCTAATATAAGCAGTATCATGTGCCCCTTAGCAGGCAGTTGTGGTCGCCGTGCCGGTGATGCTACGGTTGCTAGGCACCGGCTGGGGAGATGATGGCCGGCGTCACGTGGAAGAACTTCCGCCCCCCCCTCATGTACACGAATCCCTGGCGTCATTTCCGGTTGATGGGAGTGACGGGTCAGAAGGCGGAGAAGGAAGATGGCGGCGCCGGAGGAGCGGGAGCTGAGCCAGGAGCAGACCGAAAAACTGCTGCAATTCCAGGTAGAGGGGTGAGGGAGCGCACGGGGACAGGGGCAGCTGCAGCTGCGGCTGGGACGTACCATGTGCAGGGTGGGGGTCGGCGCTCGGGGCAAGGCCTGGTTTGCATGGAGTCCTGGGTGCAGGGTAGGGGGGTGATTCGGAGGATGAGGTCAGGGCTGTGCGGCGTAGGAGCAGACTGCACACCGGCGGCCTTAGGGCTGCAGCTGTGCTGGGGGTGGTCCTGGGGCCTCGCAGGTGACTGAATCTGTATCAGAGCCAGGAAGTGCAGGGTCATGCTGCCGGCCTGAGTGTGCTGCCGCCGGGGAGAGTCAGGACTATAGCTCCCGCACCATAGCCACATGCCCACATGCAGGCTGGGGACCGCAAACTGAGCCGCCGCTCCCAGCGTGGGTATTGCGCGTGGAAGTTTGTTAGTTTGTTCTGGAACGGAGAATGCACCTGTGTGTGTACCCAGCAGCGCTCCTGGCCATGGGCACCACATATACGCGGCGTGCGGCTCACCGCTGCTTGTTGAACTTTTCCTAAAGGAATTGTCCCATAAACGGCCACCAGACAGACTTGCCTTAACTCTGTAGGCAGTGTATTATGATAGCTGCTGTCCCCAGTGCTGTATGGGCTTTCTCTACACCTGTCTCTATGCCCCTCCCCTCTTTTTCTCCTCTCTCTCTCACCTGTCTATTTCCGTTTTCTCCCTCTGACCCATCTTGTACCGTCTATCTTTTTTCATTTTTATTACTCTCTATTTCTTGCCTACATCCATGTATCTCTGTTGCCTCCTCTCTCCCCTCCTCTGCCTTGCCTATTTAACCCTCACTGTCCTTCACTTCTGTCTGTCTCATATTCTCTCCTGCTCTTCTCTGTCCTTAAAAGTGTAGGGAAGGGCTTTTTCATTTTAGAAATAAAACTCTGCAAAAGTTGTGCACTGTGCATGTTAGGGCTGAAGTCAAAGTGCACCAATTTGATGTAATCATTTTTTTTTTCTTTAGATCAGCACTTGATTTTATTATTTGGAAGTGTTGCTTAATTTGAATGTTTTACTACAGAGGTTCTCAAACTCGGTCCTCGGGGGCCCACACAGTGCATGTTTTGCAGGTCTCCTCACAGAATCACAAGTGAAATAATTAGCTCCACCTGTGGACCTTTTAAAATGTGTCAGTGAGTAATTAATACACCTGTGCACCTGCTGGGTTACCTGCAAAACATGCACTGTGTGTGCTCCCGAGGACCGAGTTTGAGAACATCTGTTTTACTATTTCAATACAGTGTACATTTAGACTTAAATAGATGAGTCAGATGCTATAAAATATCACATAATGCTACAGAAGAGAGATTTAAAAAGATATAGTTTGTTTAATAACAATACAATTAGGTGTGTTTGTATCGAAAAGCAAGCAATTAGGGGCCTAATTCAGACCTGATTGCTCCTATACGAGTTTGCAGATTTGCGGTGAGATAGTCGCCGCGCAGACAGAGTGAATACCCACCCGCCTCGTGCTACTCACTTGCAATCACATTTTTTTTTTCCAGTCTGTGCATTCTGTCCGTATTCCAGTACCTGCTCCTACAAGGCGATAGAAACAGGCTGTTCGGGGCCGGAGCTGACATCACACACCCTCCCTGAAAACTCTTGGGAACGCCTGGGTTTTATTGACACTACTAGAAAATGGGCAGTTACCAACCCCAAATGCCCGCTTTCTGTCAATCAACTTGCGTATGCCTAGCGATCAAAAAAGCTGGCTTCTTTCGCAGTTTGGCACGCGCTCTACGATCTGTATGCATGCGCATTCAATCGATAAACGTCCACCTTGCAAATTCGCACAACAGCAATCAGGTCTGAATTAGACCCTAGGTTTTATCTTCATGGCACATTGGTTAGCATTGAGATCATGAGTTTGTTTCTAATAAGGGTATATGTTGAGTTTTTCTGTTCTCCATGTTGAAACAGGCTTCGTTCTACAGTCTAAAAATATCAGATAGGTTCCTTGGCCTTTGACAAAAATGGGCTCTACAGTGTGCGGTAGGCAATTTAGACTGTGAGGTCTAATTTCCAGGGACTGATTTGAATGATATAATAAGTGATACAAAGCTGTGTATCATTTTGTGGTGCTATATAAACAATAATCTGTCTTGTTTTTAGACAATGAAAGTAAGTGTGCTGCACCTTAATCTAATTTTAGAAAGAGACAGAGGTAGATGTATGGAGTAGTGAACAGAATGAAGTCGCCCATGGCAACCAGTTAGCTGCTACGTATCATTTTATAGATGCACTCAATAGATGTTGTCTTACCGTGGGCAACTTCTCTACTCTTTTCACTGTCTCATACATCTCCCCCATAATGTCAGTGTAATGTAAATCGTAGGTGTGTGTGTATGTTATAATATTTCTCTGGCTGGGTCCACAGGATTATCCACAGGATAACATTGGGATATTGTCGAGCGACAGCGAAAATGGCACCAACACGGTCACGAGCTTTCTGGCCTCCCAGGATGCATTGGGGCCTCCACTATATAGTCCCGCCCACTGACTCAGTCAGATCAGTTTTTTGCTTGGTGCGGCAGGAAGCCGCATGGTCACAGGGCTGCTGTGAAAGCAGCCTCAAGTTTTCATTACTTTATTTTTATAGACTTACTGTTTTGGTTTGAGCGACTTCTCTTAACAGCGTCTTAAACGTGTATAAGAAAGAGTCGCTCCAACAACTCCCCACCGGGTCGCAACAACGCTTACCTTCGCGGTACAGTGCTGTCTCGACGGGCGTCTGTGTCGGATGTTCTAGCAGGTCCAGCAGACGTTACCAGGCTGTGGCCGGAGCATGGGGAGACAGTGAGTATATGGACTTCCTCTTACTAGAGGGGTCAGGACACAGCTACGCTGATTTGGTGGAGACTACAAACAGCGTGTTGATGCGCCGAACATCTCGAGTGTGACAGCGCTACGCTCCGGGGATCATAGGCGCCAGGACTAGGTGAGGCCGCGATCCTGGGAGTTTAAGTCAACAGGGGGTTTCAGACGCTCTCCTGGCCGTCCCTCCTCCGAGTTCATGGCCAGTTCCCGCGGGTCTCTCGTTTCATGAACTGAATGACCTCACTTCCGGCTCAGACGCTACCACGAGGGTACTCGGTCGCAGCTTAGACGCTGCGGTTGTGTACACTGGATATAAACCCGCCCAGACCGAGTCGCAGGCCTTTAGTGTCTGCATGCACGTGGAGTCGCTCAGCGTCCGTGTCCGTTGGTGAGCGTCCGTGTCCGTTATCAGTTACCAAGAGCGGCAGTGTACACCAGTAGCGTCTGAATCCACTCAGCGTCTTTCGAGCGTCTTTGCTTGGATATGGAAGTGTGGTGAGTCTCCCTGTATCCCGCTCCTTGGAGGCAGGGTATACAGTACTAAAAATTCCTTCTACTTCTTAGTGTGCACTGTTAATTTTTAGTACCTATTGCATATGAGACCTGTATATTACTGTGTTTTCTGCATGTTATGTTGAAAAAGAACCAGTTAAACAGAAGTACAATTTTCCTACTTATGTATAAGTTATTATGGAGGTTGTATTCTCATATGACAATGTCTAATGCTTTAACATGTGACTGACTGCTAGTATGTGTGCTGACTTTTCTGTGTAATGTCAGTCCTGTTCTGACCCTCAAATCAGGTGCAACTGTGGTCAGATTGATTTCACCTCTATATACTGATTATAGGGTGTGGTTCAGTCACAAAATTGTGTAGTCAATATCAGAAAAAATGTCTGTGAGCGGCAAAAGTGATGAGGAGAATTTGTCAAACACTCCTACAGCCCTAACATGCTTATCTTGTAAGTCAAGGGTAATTGATATGATTCAATTGGTCACTTATGAGGGTTTGTATGCAAACTGTTTCGCTTTTCAGCGAAGTAAAAAACAGGAGTTAGTTCAACCTCCAGTAGAGCCACCATGGAATATGTTCGCAAAGACTCTGTCTTCAATAGCGGACAGGTTAGCTCCAGTAGCACCACCTCAAGGGTTAGGTTACACTATGAACCCATACATGCAGCTCCCTTCCTATGGTTTGGTTCCAGTAGCCTCTACAAGCAACCAAGGGGTAGGTAAGACTAAGACAGATACGTCTGTATGGCAGACTACACAAGAGGATACATCGGATGATGATGCGGAAACAATAGATTCAACTCCGTATGATGATCAGTCGCAGAGCTTTAGTTCAGATGATGTAGCTGAACTCATTAATGCAGTAAAGGCTGTGCTTTCTCTGGAAGAACCAGCCAAGACAGCGTTAAAAGCCAAAGCACCTGTATTCAAACGAACAAAGTCAGTGAAAGCTGAATTTCCAGCGTCAGAGGAGTTGACGGAAATGATGGATGAGTCTTGGGCAGCGCCCGGTAAAAAGTATAAGATTCCTAGGAGATGGGATTCTTATTATCCATTTCCTGCTGGAGATTGTTCGAAGAGAGCAGTTCCTCCAAAAGTAGATGCACATGTTCTGCGACTAGTGCACAAATCTACTTTGCCACTGTCATCTACCTCTTTGAATGATGTCACAGACAGGAGGGTAGAGAGCCTATTGAAAAATATTTTTTCTCTTGTGGGTGCAGTGGTAAGACCTGCTATGGCTTCGGCCTGGGTAGCAAAGGCAATGGGCGAATGGATAGAGGAACTAGAGAATGACATCCCCTCTCCTACTAGGGAGCAAGAGGATCGTCTTTGCCGTTTAAGACAATCTGCCCAGTATTTAGAAGAAGCAGCCATTGATGTAGGCACTGTTGCTTCTAAAGCTTCAGCCCTGGCAGTAGTCGCTCGCAGAGCAGTCTGGCTACGGACCTGGAAGGCAGATGCGGAGTCCAAGAAGGAATTGGAAGCATTGCCTTTCGTGGGTAATATATTATTTGGAAAACCTTTATCGGATATCCTAGAGTCAGAGGCTGAATCGAAGAAGGTCAGATTTCCGGCTACCTACAACCCTAAGTCCAAGGGTTTAAAATTTCGCTCATTTCGCTGGCAAAGCAAAGCGAAAGGTAAAGAGGAGCCTAAACAACCCCAGTTTAAATCCAGGGGTAGGAAGCAGTGGGCTAGCAAAAAGCCCGCTTCCAAACCTGAACAAAAGCCCTCAGCCTGAAGAGACGGGCCTCCGCCTGGAGGATTCCAGGGTTGGGGGCCGACTCCTGCAATTTGCACCCACATGGCAACAGTCAACAACAGATACCTGGGTGCAGAAGGTAGTATCTCAGGGGTATGGGTTCCCATTCAGGAGGCAGCCTCCTCAAAGATTTTTTTGCACCAGCCCGTCTCGTATAGAGTCGAAGGCCAATGCCCTGCAAGAAGCAGTCCAAAAATTACTGCAGTCAGGTGTGATTGTCCCAGTACCTCCATCACAACAGGGACAGGGGTATTACTCCAATCTGTTTCTAATCCAGAAACCAAATGGGTCATATTGACCAATTCTAAATCTGAAGATGTTGAACAATTACATATGGATCCCTAAGTTCCACATGGAGACGTTACGCTCCATAATGTTGGCTATGGAACCGGGAGACTATATGGTATCTCTGGATGTGCGGGATGCTTACCTACATGTGCCTATAGCACTATCACATCAGTGTTACCTCAGGTTTGCCATCCTCAAGGAACACTTCCAGTTCCAAGCTCTGCCCTTCGGGCTAGCTACAGCACCCAGGGTGTTTACCAAGATCATGGTGGTTATGGCAGCTTGTCTGCGCAAACAAGGGATAAGGATATTCCCATACCTAGACAACCTATTAATCTTAGCACAGTCGCAAGATTTACTGTTGAGCCATCTCCAACAGACGATAGTTTGTTTACAGAGACACGGGTGGCTCATAAATTGGGCGAAGTCGTCCCTGAATCCATCACAGCGGATGGTTCATTTGGGAGCCATATTGGATTCAGACCTACAGAGAGTTCTCTTACCAGAGAAGAAAATAGTCAAGGTGCAGGTCATGGCTCAGGAAGCGTTGCAAGCCCAGACAATGTCAGTCCATGCAGCAATGCGACTGTTGGGTCTGATGGTATCAACGTTCGACATGGTGGAGTATGCGCAATTCCACTCCAGACCATTGCAGCATCTCATTTTGACAAAATGGAACGGAAATCATCAAACAATAAAGAAGCAGATGATAAAGATTCCAGTAAATGTAAAAAGGTCTCTAGCATGGTGGCTACAGACAGACCATTCAAACAAGGGGAGACCCTTTTGGATAAAAGAGTGGCAAGTCCTGACGACAGATGCCAGCCTGCAAGGTTGGGGGGCGGTACTCGGAAGCCTATGGTTCCAGGGAAAATGGACCGCAAGGGAAAGTCGCCTGCCGATAAATCTGTTAGAAATAAGAGCCATTTACTTGGCCCTTGTTCAGGCAAAGGACAATCTACAAGGAAGACCAGTCCAGATCCGCTCAGACAATGCGACGGCAGTAGCATACCTAAATCATCAAGGAGGGACTCACAGCAAGAGTCTGATGGAGGAAGTAACTCCCATTCTAAAGTGGGCAGAACTCCATCTCCCAGCATTGTCAGCAGTATTTGTCCCGGGTGTACTAAATTGGGAAGCGGATTTTCTCAGTCGGCACACCATTCAGGAAACCGAATGGGCACTACACCCAGAAGTGTTTCAGACACTGGTGAACAGATGGGGTCTACCGGAGATAGACCTTATGGCGTCTCGTCTAAACAACAAAGTTCCGAGGTATGGATCAAGAACAAGGGACCCAGGAGCAGTACTGGTAGACGCACTGTCAGTAGAATGGAGGTTTCAGCTGGCATATCTGTTCCCTCCAATATCTCTGTTACCCAGAGTAGTGAGAAAGATAAAACGGGCAAAAGGAGCAATCATTCTAATAGCTCCAGCTTGGCCAAGAAGGCATTGGTACACAGATCTGTGGAGAATGTCTGTGGAAGCACCGATACTGCTCCTTCAACGTCCAGATCTGTTAATGCAGGGTCCTTGTTGTCACAGTCATCTGGATCGCCTGTCTTTGACGGCGTGGCTGTTGAAACCTCTATCTTAGAGGCTAAAGGATTTTCAAAGCAAGTAATCCAAACCATGCTTAGAGCAAGAAAGCCTTCTTCGGCCCGTGTATATCATAGAATATGGCAAGCCTATATTCATTGGTGGTCTGGAAAAAATTACAATACAAGAGCCTTTAAAGTAGCTAGAATTTTGGATTTTCTGCAGGCAGGATTGGATAAGGGGTTGAAGGTTGCTTCCTTGAGGGTGCAAGTCTCAGCGTTGACTGTATGGTTTCAGCAGAAGATTGCTGACCTACAGGATGTACGTACGTTTTTCCAAGGAGTAGTACATATTCAACCTCCATTTGTTCCTCCTGCAGCTCCCTGGGATTTGAATTTAGTTCTTAAATTTCTCCAGGGTCCTTTGTTTGAACCACTTGAGAGAGCGGATCTTAAGTGGTTAACGATTAAAGTTCTTTTTTTACTGGCAATGGCGTCAGCCAGAAGAGTGTCAGATTTAGGAGCATTATCATGTAAGTCTCCTTTCCTAAGTTTTTTTCCAGACAGAGCAGTTCTCAGAACGAGATCTAGTTATCTTCCAAAGGTGGTGTCAAAGTTTCACCTGAATGAAGAGATTGTAGTCCCAGCTTTTCAGGTATCGGGACTATCTGCGGGAGAAGCGTCACTGGACGTGGTCCGGTCTTTAAAAATCTATATAGATCGTACTAGTGCCATCAGGAAAACAGATTCCCTCTTCATCCTCTACGGATTCCATAGGAGAGGTTGGCCTGCTAGTAAACAGACGCTGGCGAGATGGCTCCGAGTGGTAATATCTGAAGCTTATTCTCATGCAGATCTCCCTATTCCGGCTAATGTCTCTGCACACTCTACACGTAAGGTAGGTCCTTCTTGGGCAGCACAACAGGGTGCATCAGCAGAACAGATATGTAAGGCAGCCACATGGTCTTCCATAAACACATTCATCAGACATTATGCCTTGGATACTTTTGCCTCATGACGCAGACTTCGGGCGAAAGGTCCTCCTGTGCAATCAGGAGCGTCCCCACCACTAAAATGGCTTTGGGAATCCCAATGTTATCCTGTGGATAATCCTGTGGACCCAGCCAGAGAAATAAACGTTATGGTAAGAACTTACCGTTGATAACGTGATTTCTCTTATGTCCACAGGTATCCACAGGGATCCCACCCGGACGCATCTGATTTGAGGATCTAGACAAACACTAAAAACCTCTTCCTTCTTGTATGGAAGGGTGTGCATGTGTGTTCTTATCGCCTGTACAGGTCTCTACCTAATGTTCCTGCCTATAATCGCTGTGGAAAGAACTGATCTGACTGAGTCAGTGGGCGGGACTATATAGTGGAGGCCCCAATGCATCCTGGGAGGCCAGAAAGCTCGTGACCGTGTTGGTGCCATTTTCGCTGTCGCTCGACAATATCCCAATGTTATCCTGTGGATACCTGTGGACATAAGAGAAATCACGTTATCAACGGTAAGTTCTTACCATAACGTTTATTTTACACACACACACTGCATCCGGAAAGTATTCACAGCGCTTCACTTTTTCTTATGTTACAGCCTTATTCAAAAATGGAATAAATACATTCTTTCCCTCAAAATTCTACACACAATACGTCATAATGACAACATGAAAAAAAGTTTAGTTTTTTTTTTAGATTTTTGCAAATTTATTAAAAATAAAAAAACTAAGAAATCACGTGTACATAAGTAATCACAGCCTTTGCTCAATACTTTGTTGATGCACCTTTGGCAGAAATTACAGCCTCAAGTCTTTTTGAATATGATGCCACAAGCTTGGCACCCCTATCTTTGGCCAATTTCGCCCATTCCTCTTTGCAGCACCTCTCAAGCTCCATCAGGTTGGATGGGAAGCGTCGGTGCACAGCCATTTTCAGATCTCTCCAGAGATGTTCAATCGGATTTAAGTCTGGGCTCTGGCTGGGCCACTCAAGGACATTCACAGAGTTGTCCTGAAGCCACTCCTATGATATCTTGGCTGTGTGCTTAGGGTCATTGTCTTGCCAAAAGATGAACTGTCGCCACAAATCTGAAGTCAAAAGCGTTCTGAAGCAGGTTTTCATCCAGGATGTGTCTGTACATTGCTGCATTCATCTTTCCCTCTATCCTGACTAGTCTCCCAGTTCCTGCCACTCAAAAGCATCCCCACAGCTTGATACTGTTACCATCATGCTTCACTGTATGAATCGTATTGGCCTGGTGATGAGCGGTGCCTGGTTTCCTCCAAACATGACACCTGGCATTCACGCCAAATAGTTCAATCTTTGTCTCATCAGACTAGAGAATTTTGTTTCTCATGGTCTAAGAGTCCTTCAGGTTGCATTTTGTCAAACTCCAGGCGGGCTGCCGTGTGGTTTTCTCTTATGTCCTAGAGGATGCTGGGGTCCTCAGTACCATGGGGTTTAGACGGGTCCACTAGGAGCAATTGGCACTTTGAGTTTAACAGTTTGGGCTGGCTCCTCCCTCTATGCCCCTCCTACCAGACCCAGCTTAGAAAAGTGCCCATGGAGCCGGTCACAGCTAGGTGAGATCTATAGTGCTTCTTTAGTAAAAGTTTATTTTAGAGTTTAATATTTCACAGGGAGGCTGCTGCCAACAGCCGCCCTACTTCGAGGGACTAAGGGGGGGGGGGGGGGGGGAGTAGTGCCCGCCCTGCCGTGTCTGAGCCACTATCTCTGCTGACAGGACACTGAGCTCTTGAGTGGATCGAACGTTTCCCGCCACAGGGGATCGCTCACCCTGGCAGCATGCCGCCACCCCCTTACAGAGCCAGAAGATCAGAAGAGGCGAGGTATGGCGGCACAAAGGTAGGAGCGCAGCTCTGAGCGGCTGCGCTCCGGGAAGGCTCAGCGGCACACAGTGTTGGCGCTTTGAGGGGTGTCCTGAGCCAGCATCTTAATACCCTACACTGGTCACAGACGCTAACCGGAGACTGAATCCCCAGGCTAGCGTCACAATCCTCCGTACTCAGACGCTCAACAGGGGACGGAACCCCCCGCCTTGCGACGGAGTCCTCAGGCCAGTATAAAGAATTTGTGCGGGAAGACGCGCCATTTTCAAGGGGCGGCGCTTCTCCTCAGAGCGGACCCAGCAGCGTTCAGCGCCATTTTCCTGCCTGCAGTTACTGTACACAGACGCTGACAGAGCTGTCCCTCCAAGCAACTCCATCTATACTGTGCGTTACCAGGCGGTTGTAGAAGTGGGGGGGGGGGGGGGGGCGGCGGCGGTGAATTAGATCTGTGCAACTATTACAGTACACAGTGGGCGCTGATACGGGGTGTCCTTTATATATAACAGCGCTGTGAGTGGGTTGGCTCTGATCTGTGTCTCTCTTGCCATTCTCAGGGGGGAACCTCTGTCTAACCTACCCTGTGTGTGTGTGTGTGGAGTGTTTGGGGTCTCCAGTTAGTCCAGGGACTCTGTGTCATATGCAGCTGAGGACATGTCCTCTCAAGATGATCTCATTCCATGTAATCAGGATTGCACTGTTGTAGCGCAGATACCAGCAAGGAAGGCGGAGTGGTTATCCTCTATCAAAACTATGATTTCTAAGATTTCTGCTAGGGTTGCTCAGAATGAATCTGCAACTCAGGTTTTACAGAATTCTATGACAGTTTGGTCCGGTTCTGTTACCTCAGGCCCCCCATCTGTGGGTTCCCACAAATGTGCTCTTGCCCAGATCATGCAAGACGACACTGATACCGACTCTGACACGGCAGACGGTGATGGGGACGTGCTCAGGGGGGCGGCATCTCTTGCTAAAGGGGTGCAGTTGATGATAGAGGCTATTAGAGATGTGTTGAATATTGCTGATGCAACAGCTGAACAGGTTGAGGAGGCTTACTTCACTGACAATAAGAAAGCCTCGCTAACCTTCCCTGCATCCAAAGAATTAAATGCTATTTTTGAAAAAGCATGGGAAAATCCAGAGAAAAAATTCCAGATCCCTAGGAGGGTTCTGATTGCTTCCCCTTCCCTGAGGAGGATAGAAAGAAATGGGAAAACCCACCCATAGTGGACGCGTCTGTATCCAGACTCTCAAAAAAGGTGGTTTTATCTGTCCCAGGATCAACCGCCTTAAAGGAGCTGGCTGATCGCAAGATTGATACTACGCTCAAATCCATATACACGGCTTCAGAGGCGATAATACGGCCCACTATTGCTTGTGCATGGATTTCCAAAGCTATAGTAAAGTGGTCAGGCAAGTTACTTGAGGATTTGGATACGTTAGCTAAGAGTGGCATTGAATTGTTTCTCTGTAACATTCAGGATTCGGCCGGTTTTATGGAGGAATCCATGAAAGACCTGGGTTCAATGGCTGCAGGAATTTCATCCATGTCAGTCTCAGCTCGTCGAGGACTGTGGCTGCGCCAGTGGTCTGCCGATGCGGAATCCAGGAGAGTCAGGCTCTCTTTGGGGAAGCATTGGATGTTTGGATCTCCACGGCTACAGCGGGTAAGTCCCCTTTTCTTCCCTCAGAAGCTCCTGCTATGAAGAAACCTTTTTCTTCACCTGCATCTCCGTCCTTTCGGGTTTCTAAACCAAGAAAGACCAAACTGGCCAACACCTTTAGAGGGGTCGACCAAAATCCAAGAAACCTGCTGCGGCAGGTTCCCAAGAACAGAAGCCTGCTTCAGGTGCGCCAAAGTCCTCCGCATGACTGTGGACAGCGCAGCCTGGAGGTGGGGCCGAGACTCAGACATTTCAGTCACGTCTGGGTGTCGTTCGTCCTGGGCCCCTGGGTACTAGATATTGTGTCCCAGGGGTACCGGCTGGAATTTCAAGATCTCCCCCCTCATCGGTTCTTCACATCGGGGTTGCCAGCTTTGCCGGCAGACAGGGCTACCCTACAGGGAGCCATCCAGAAGTTGGTGGAGGCACAAGGTCATTGTACCAGTCCCTCCTCAAATGCAAAACACAGTTACTATTCGAACCTTTTCGTGGTACCGAAACTGGATGGTTCGGTCAGGCCCATTCTGAACTTAAAATCACTAAACCCCTTTCTGATGGAGTTCAAGTTCAAAATGGAGTCTCTAAGGTTGGTGATATCAGGTCTGGAGGAAGAGGGGGAATTCCTGGTATCCCTGGATATTAAGGATGCGTACCTCCACATTCAGATTTGGCCGCCGCATTAGGCTCATCTCCAATTTGCTCTGTTGGACTGTCATTTTCAGTTCCAGGCCCTACCATTCGGCTTCTCCACAGCACCAAGGGTTTTCACCAAGGTGATGGCGGAAATGATGGTTCTCCTCCGCAGACAGGGGGTGAACATAATTCCATATCTGGACCTTCTGCTGATAAAGGCATCGTCCAAGGAGAAGCTGTTTCGGTCAATAGCTCTCACGACCCAGCTTCTCGAGGAACATGGTTCGATCTTTCTTCCAGAGGAAAAAGCGGTGATACAAACATTGGTCTGGGATGTCCTGAAACCAGCCCGAGTGTCGGTTCATCAGTGCATTCGCCTTCTGGGGAAGATGGTGGCCTCTCACGAGGCTCTGCAGTATGGGAGGTTTCATGCTCGGTCCTTCCAACTGGATCTCCTGGACAAGTGGTAGGGATCCCATCTACACATGCACCAGAGAATACGTCTGTCGCCAAAGGCCAGGATTTCACTCCTCTGGTGGTTGCAATTACCTCACCTTCTAGAGGGCCGCAGGTTCGAGATTTAGGACTGGATCCTTCTGACCACGGATGCAAGTCTCCGGGTCTGGGGTGCAGTCACTCAAGGGGAAACCTTCCAAGGAAGGTGGTCAAGTCTGGATGCCGGCCTGCCGATAAACATTCTGGAACTAAGAGCCGTCTACAACGTTCTTCTCCAAGCGGCCCATCTTCTGAGAAATCGGGCCATTCAAGTACAGTCGGACAACATAACGACAGTGGCTTACATAAACCGAAAAGGTGGAATGAAGAGCAGGGCTGCAATGTCAGAGGTAACAAGAATCATCCTCTGGGCAGAAAAACACGCATTGGCGCTGTCAGCAATCTTCATTCCGGGAGTAGACAACTGGGAAGCAGACTTCCTCAGCAGACACAATCTCCATCCAGGGGAGTGGGGTCTCCATCCGGAGGTGTTCACGGAGGTAACAGATCTTTGGGGCATACCCCAATTCGACATGATGGCCTCTCGTCTCAACAAGAAGCTTCAGCGGTATTGTTCCAGGTCAAGTGACCCAACGCCCTAGTGACTCCGTGGGTGTTCCAGTCAGTGTACGTGTTTCTTCCACTTCCACTCATTCCAAGAGTTCTCAATCATAAAGAGAACAGGAGTTCAGGCAGTCCTCATTGCTGCGGACTGGCCAAGAAGGGCTTGGTACGCGGATCTTCTGGATCTACTGCTAGAAGAGCCGATGCCTCTTCCTCTTCGGGAGGACCTGCTGCAGCGAGGCATGGAGGTTGAACGCCAGATACTAGCTCGGAAGCGCATTCCGAACAAGGTTATTCCTACCCTGATACAGGCTAGAAAAGGAGTAACGTCTAAACATTACCATCGTATTTGGAAAAAATATGTATCTTGGGGGTAAATTTACTAAGGTGGGAGTTTTTTTTTGAATTAGTGATGTTGCCCATAGCAACCAATCAGATTCTACTTAACATTGATCAAGCTGCTTCTAGAAGATAATAGAATCTGGTTGCTATAGGCAACATCACCAGTTCTAAAAAAAACCCCATCTTAGTAAATGTACCCCTTTGTGTGAGTCCAAGAAGTTTCCTACGGTATAGATTCAACTGGGACGTTTTCTCCTCTTCCTGCAAGCAGGTGTGGCTATGGGCCTGAGGTTGGAATCCGTAAAGGTCCAGATTTCGTCCCTATCCATTTTCTTCCAGAAACAGTTGGCTGCCCTCCCTGAGGTTCAGACTTTTTTGAAGGGAGTTCTGCACATCCAACCTCCCTTTGTTCCGCCTACGGCTCCCTGGGATCTTAACGTGGTGTTGCAGTTCCTCCAGTTGGATTGATTTGAACCTCTACAGGAGGTTGAGGTCAAGTTTCTGGAAGGCTGTCACTTTGTTGGCCTTAACTTCTGCTAGACATCTGTCGCAGCTGGGGGCTTTGTCGTGTAAAAGCCCATACTTGGTCTGTCATGAAGACAGAGCTGAGCTTCGGACGCAGTTTCTTCCGAAGGTTGTGTCGGCATTTCATATCAACCGATCTATTGTGGTGCCAGTTGCGACTGACTCCTCAATTTCATCAAAGTCCTTGGATGTTGTAAGGGCTCTAAAAATCTATGTGAGGAGGACTGCTCAACACAGAAAATTGTACTCTGTTTGTCCTGTATGATCCCAAGAAAATTGGGTGTCCTGCTTCTAAGCAGACGATCTCTCGCTGGATCAGGTTCACTATCCAGCATGCATATTATACGGCAGGCTTGCTGTGTCCTACGTCTGTTAAGGCCCACTCTACTCGTAAGGTGGGGTCTTCCTGGGCGGCTGCTTTGCAACTCGGCCGAGCAGCTACTTGGACTGGGTCGAACACATTCGCAAAGTTCTACAAGTTCGATACTTTGGTCTCTGAGGACCTTAAGTTTGGTCAATTGGTTCTGCTGGAGCCTCCACGCTCTCCCTCCCGTTCTGGGAGCTTTGGTACATCCCCATGGTACTTATGTGGACCCCAGCATCCTCTAGGACGTAAGAGAAAATAGGATTTTGGTTACCTACCGGTAAATCCTTTTCTCGTAGTCTGTAGAGGACGCTGGGCACCCGCCCAGCGCTTCGTTGTCCTGCAGTGGTTATTTAGTTCAGTACTGCTTAGTTCTGGGTAAGTACTGTTTTGTTACTTGGTAAGTAAACCTGTTTAGCTGTTGCTGATGTTTCAAGCTAGTTAGCTTGGGTTGCCTTGTGTGTGAGCTGGTGTGAATCTCGCCACTAGCTGTGTAATCCTTCTCTCGAAGATGTCCGTCTCCTCGGGCACAGTTTCTAGACTAGGTCTGGTAGGAGGGGCATAGAGGGAGGAGCCAGCCCATACACTCAAACTTTTAAAGTGCAAATGGCTCCTAGCTGACCCCTCTTTACCCCATGGTACTAATTGGGACCCCAGCATCCTCTACGGACTACGAGAAAAGGATTTACAATACAGGCTTGCTGCAGAGATGGTTGTCCTTCTGGAAGGTTCTCCTCTCCACCTCTCTCCACAGAGAAATGCTGTAGCTCTGACAGGTTGACCATCAGGTTCTTGGTCACCTCCCTGACTAGGGCCCTTCTTCCCCGATCGCTCAGTTTAGACGGCCGGCCAGCTCTAGGAAGAGTTAGTGGTTCCGAACTTCTTCCATTTATGGATAATGGAGGCCACTGTGCTCATTGGGACCGTCAAAGTAGCAGATATTTCTCTGACGTCCTAAGTGGATGCTGGGGACTCCGTCAGGACCATGGGGATTAGCGGCTCCGCAGGAGACAGGGCACAAAAGTAAAAGCTTTAGGATCAGGTGGTGTGCACTGGCTCCTCCCCCTATGACCCTCCTCCAAGCCCCAGTTAGATTTTTGTGCCCCGCCGAGAAGGGTGCAATCTAGGTGGCTCTCCTAAAGAGCTGCTTAGAGTAAAAGTTTGTTAGGTTTTTTATTTTCAGTGAGTCCTGCTGGCAACAGGCTCACTGCTACGAGGGACTTAGGGGAGAGAAGTGAACTCACCTGCGTGCAGGATGGATTGGCTTCTTAGGCTACTGGACACCATTAGCTCCAGAGGGAGTCGGAACACAGGTCTCACCCTGGGGTTCGTCCCGGAGCCGCGCCGCCGACCCCCCTTGCAGATGCCGAAAAGTGAAGAGGTCCAGAAACGGCGGCAGAAGACTCTTCAGTCTTCATAAGGTAGCGCACAGCACTGCAGCTGTGCGCCATTGTTGTCAGCACACTTCATAGCAGCGGTCACTGAGGGTGCAGGGCGCTGGGGGGGGGCGCCCTGGGCAGCAATGATAGTACCTTATTCTGGCTAGAAATACATCACATATAGCCCCTGGGGGCTATATGGATGTATTTAACCCCTGCCAGGTCTCAGAAAAACGGGAGAAGAAGCCCGCCGAAAAGGGGGCGGGGCCTATTCTCCTCAGCACACAGCGCCATTTTCCCTCACAGAAATGCTGGTGGGAAGGCTCCCAGGCTCTCCCCTGCACTGCACTACAGAAACAGGGTTAAAACAGAGAGGGGGGGGCACTTATTTGGCGATATGTATATATATATATTAAAATGCTATAAGGGAAAAACACTTATATAAAGGTTGTCCCTGTATAATTATAGCGTTTTTGGTGTGTGCTGGCAAACTCTCCCTCTGTCTCCCCAAAGGGCTAGTGGGGTCCTGTCCTCTATCAGAGCATTCCCTGTGTGTGTGCTGTGTGTCGGTACGTGTGTGTCGACATGTATGAGGACGATGTTGGTGAGGAGGCGGAGCAATTGCCTGAAATGGTGATGTCACTCTCTAGGGAGTCGACACCGGAATGGATGGCTTATTTAAGGAATTACGTGATAATGTCAACACGCTGCAAGGTCGGTTGACGACATGAGACGGCCGGCAAACAAATTAGTACCTGTCCAGGCGTCTCAAACACCGTCAGGGGCTGTAAAACGCTCATTTACCTCAGTCGGTCGACACAGACACGGACACTGACTCCAGTGTCGACGGTGAAGAAACAAACGTATTTTCCTTTAGGGCCACACGTTACATGTTAAGGGCAATGAAGGAGGTGTTACATATTTCTGATACTACAAGTACCACAAGAAGGGTATTATGTGGGGTGTGAAAAAACTACCTGTAGTTTCTCTATCGTCCTAAGTGGATGCTGGGGTTCCTGAAAGGACCATGGGGAATAGCGGCTCCGCAGGAGACAGGGCACAAAAAAGTAAAGCTTTTACCAGATCAGGTGGTGTGCACTGGCTCCTCCCCCTATGACCCTCCTCCAGACTCCAGTTAGATTTTGTGCCCGAACGAGAAGGGTGCAATCTAGGTGGCTCTCCTAAAGAGCTGCTTAGAGAAAGTTTAGCTTAGGTTTTTTACTTTACAGTGAGTCCTGCTGGCAACAGGATCACTGCAACGAGGGACTTAGGGGAGAAGTAGTGAACTCACCTGCGTGCAGAGTGGATTTGCTGCTTGGCTACTGGACACTAGCTCCAGAGGGACGATCACAGGTACAGCCTGGATGGTCACCGGAGCCGCGCCGCCGGCCCCCTTGCAGACGCTGAAGAGAGAAGAGGTCCAAAATCGGCGGCTGAAGACTCCTGAGTCTTCATAAAGGTAGCGCACAGCACTGCAGCTGTGCGCCATTTTCCTCTCAGCACACTTCACACAACAGTCACTGAGGGTGCAGAGCGCTGGGGGGGGCGCTCTGAGAGGCAAATAAAAACCTTATTAGAGGCAAAAAATACCTCACATATAGCCCACAGAGGCTATATGGAGATATTTAACCCCTGCCTAACTTCAAAAATAGCGGGAGACGAGCCCGCCGTAAAAGGGGCGGGGCCTATCTCCTCAGCACACAGCGCCATTTTCTCTCACAGAAAAGCTGGAGAGAAGGCTCCCAGGCTCTCCCCTGCACTGCACTACAGAAACAGGGTTAAAACAGAGAGGGGGGGCACTGATTTTGGCGATATTGTATATATATAAAAGATGCTATAAGGGAGAAACACTTATATAAGGTTGTCCCTATATAATTATAGCGTTTTTGGTGTGTGCTGGCAGACTCTCCCTCTGTCTCCCCAAAGGGCTAGTGGGTCCTGTCCTCTGTCAGAGCATTCCCGGTGTGTGTGCTGTGTGTCGGCACGTGTGTGTCGACATGTATGAGGACGATGTTGGTGAGGAGGCGGAGAAATTGCCTGTAATGGTGATGTCACTCTCTAGGGAGTCGACACCGGAATGGATGGCTTATTTAGAGAATTACGTGAGAATGTCAACACGCTGCAAGGTCGGTTGACGACATGAGACGGCCGACAATCTATTAGGACCGGTCCAGGCGGCTCAGAAACACCGTCAGGGGTTTTAAAAACGCCCATTTACCTCAGTCGGTCGACACAGACACAGACACGGACACTGAATACAGTGTCGACGGTGAATAAACAAACGTATTTCTCATTAGGGCCACACGTTAAGGGCAATGAAGGAGGTGTTACGTGTTTCTGATACTACAAGTACCACAAGAAAGGGTATTATGTGGGAGTGGAAAAAACTACCTGTAGTTTTTCCTGAATCAGATAAAATAAAATGAAGTGTGTGATGATGCGTAGGGTTACCCCGATAGCAAATATTGGCGTTATACCCTTTCCCGCCAGAAATTAGGGTACGTTGGGAAACACCCCTTAGGGTGATAAGGCGCTCACACGCTTATCAAGTGGCGTTACCGTCTCCAGATACGGCCGCCCTCAAGGAGCCAGCTGATAGGAAGCTGGAAAAATATCCTAAAAAGTATATACACACATACGGTGGTTATACTGCGACCAGCGATCGCCATCAGCCTGGAGATGCAGTGCTGGGTTGGCTTGGTCGGATTCCCTGACTGAAAATATTTTATTCATGTAGAGCATTTAATAGGATGCATTCTATATATATGTATGTGAGATGCACAGAGGGATATTTGCTCTCTGGCATCAAGATAAGTGCGTTGTCCATATCTCCCAGAAGATGTCAGGGACACGACAGTGGTCAGGTGATACAGATCCCATACGGCAGATGGAAGTATTGCTGTATAAAGGGAAGGAGTTATTTGGGGGTCGGTCCATCGGACCTGGGGACCACAGCAACAGCTGGGAAATCCAACCTTTTTTACCCCAAGTTACATCTCAGCTAAAAAAGACACCGTCTTTTCAGCCTCAATCTTTCCTTTCCCATGAGGGCATGCAGGCAAAAGGCCAGTCATATCTGCCCAGACATAGAGGTAAGGGAAGTAGACTGCAGCAGGCAGCCCTTTCCCAGGAAAAGAAGCCCTCCACCGCGTCTGCCAAGTCCTCAGCATGACGCTGGGGCCGTGCAAGCGGACTCAAGGTGGGGGGGTAGTCTCAAGAGTCTCAGGGCGCAGTGGGATCACTCGCAAGTTGACCCCTAGATCGTACGAGTATTATCCCAGGGGTAAAGATTGGAGAGTCGAGACATCTTCTCCTCGCAGGTTCCTGAAGTCTGCTTTACCAACGGCTCCCTCCGACAGGGAGGCAGCATTGGAAACAATTCACAAGCGGTATATCCAGCAGGTGATAATCAAAGTACCCCTCCTACGACAAGGAAAAGGGTATTATTTTTCCACACTATATTGTGGTACTGAAGCCAGACGGCTTGGTGACACATAGTCTAAATCTAAAATGTTTTGAACACTTACATAAAAGGTTCAAATCGAGATAAAGTCACTCAGAGCAGTGATAGCGAACCGGAAAAAAGGGGACTATATGGTGTCCCTGGACATCAAGGATTACCTCCATGTCCAAATTTTGTCCTTCTCATCAAGGGTACCTCTGGTTCGTGGTACAGAACTGTCAATATCAGTTTCAGACGATGCCGTTTGAATTATCCACGGCACCCCGGGCCTTTTTACCAAGGTAATGGCCGAAAAGATGTTTCTTCAAAGAAAAAAGGCATCTAAATTATCCCTTACTTGCACGACCTAAAAAGGGCAAGTTCCAGAGAACAGTTGGAGGTCGGAAGAGCACTATCTAAAGTAGTTCTTCGACGGCACGACTGGATTCTAAATATTCCAAGAATCGCAGCTGTTTTCCGACGATACGTCTGCTGTTCCTAGGGATGATTCTGGACACGGTTCAGAAAAAGGTTTTTCTTCCCGAGGAAAAAGCCAAGGAGTTATCCGACCTGTCAGGAACCTCCTAAAACCAGGAAAGGTGTCTATACATCAATGCACAAGAGTCCTGGGAAAAATGGTGGCTTTTTACGAAGCAATTCCATTCGGCAGATTCCATGCAAGAATTTTCCAAAGGGATCTGTTGGACAAATGGTCAGGGTCGCATCCTCAGATGCACCTGCGAATAACCCTGTCGCCAAGGACAAGGGTATATCTTCTGTGGTGGTTGCAAAAGGCTCATCTATTGGAGGGCCGCAGATTCGGCATACAGGATTTGATCCTGGTGACCACGGACGCCAGCCTGAGAGGTTGGGGAGCAGTCACACAAGGAAGAAACTTCCAGGGGGTATGGACGAACCTGGAAAAGTCTCTTCACATAAACATTCTGGTACTAAGAGCAATCTAAAATGCTCTAAGCCAGGCGGAACCACTCCTGCAAGGAAAACCGGTGTTGATTCAGTCGGACAACATCACGGCGGTCGCCCATGTAAACAGACAGGGCGGCACAAGAAGCAGGAGTGCAATGGCAGAAGCTGCCAAGATTCTTCGCTGGGCGGAGAATCACGTAATAGCACTGTCAGCAGTGTTCTTCCCGGGCGTGGACAACTGGGAAGCAGACTTCCTCAGCAGACACGATATTCACCCGGGAGAGGGGGGTCTTCATCCAGAAGTCTTCCACATGCTAATAAACTGTTGGGAAAGACCAATGGTAGACATGATGGCGTCTCGCCTCAACAAGAAACTGGACAAGTATTGCGCCAGGTCAAGAGATCCACAGGCAATAGCTGTGGACGCACTGGTAACACCTTGGGTGTACAAATCAGTATATGTGTTTCCTCCTCTGCCTCTCATACCAAAGGTATTGAAGATTATACGGTGAGGAGGAGTAAGAACAATACTAGTGGCTCCGGATTGGCCAAGAAGGACTTGGTACCCGGAACTTCAAGAGTTGGTCACGGACGACCCGTGCCCTCTACTTCTGAGAAGGGACCTGCTACAACAGGGTCCCTGTCTCTTTCAAGACTTACCGCGGCTGCGTTTGACGGCATGGCGGTTGAACGCCAGATCCTAAAAGGGAAAGGCATTCCAGAAGAAGTCATTCCTACCTTGATTAAGGCAAGGAAGGAAGTCACCGCGAAACATTATCACCGCATTTGGCGAAAATATGTCGCGTGGTGCGAGGATCGGAGTGTTCCGACGGAGGAATTTCAACTGGGTCGTTTCCTACATTTCCTACAATCAGGATTGTCTATGGGTCTCAAATTGAGATCTATTAAGGTTCAAATTTCGGCCCTGTCAATATTCTTCCAAAAAGAATTGGCCTCAGTTCCTGAGGTACAGACTTTTGTTAAAGGAGTACTGCATATACAGCCTCCTGTGGTGCCTCCGGTGGCACCGTGGGATCTAAATGTAGTTTTAGATTTCCTCAAATCCCATTGGTTTGAACCATTGAAAAAGGTGGATTTTAAATATCTCACATGGAAAGTGACTATGTTACTGGCCCTGGCTTCCGCCAGGAGAGTATCTAAATTGGCGGCTTTATCTTATAAAAGCCCTTATCTAATCTTCCATTCGGATAGGGCAGAACTGAGGACTCGTCCGCATTTTCTCCCTAAGGTGGTATCAGCGTTTCACCTGAACCAACCTATTGTGGTGCCTGCGGCCACTGGCGACTTGGAGGACTCCAAGTTGTTGGACGTTGTCAGAGCCTTAAAAATATACATTTCAAGGACGGCTGAAGTCAGAAAATCTGACTCGCTGTTGATACTATATGCACCCAACAAGTTGGGTGCCCTTGCTTCTAAGCAGACGATTGCTCGTTGGATTTGTAACACAATTCAACTTGCTCATTCTGTGGCAGGCCTGCCACAGCCTAAATCTGTTAAGGCCCATTCCACAAGGAAGGTGGGCTCATCTTGGGCGGCTGCCCGAGGGGTCTCGGCATTACAATTCTGTCGAGCAGCTACGTGGTCGGGGGAAAACACGTTTGTAAAATTCTACAAATTTGATACCCTGGCAAAAGAGGACTTGGAATTCTCTCATTCGGTGCTGCAGAGTCATCCGCACTCTCCCGCCCGTTTGGGAGCTTTGGTATAATCCCCATGGTCCTTTCAGGAACCCCAGCATCCACTTAGGACGATAGAGAAAATAAGAATTTACTTACCGATAATTCTATTTCTCGGAGTCCGTAGTGGATGCTGGGCGCCCAACCCAAGTGCGGATTATCTGCAATACTGTACATAGTTATTGTTAACAAATTCGGGTTATATTGTTAAGGAGCCATCTTTAAGAGGCTCTTTCTGTTATCATACTGTTAACTGGGTTTAGATCACAAGTTGTACGGTGTGATTGGTGTGGCTGGTATGAGTCTTACCCGGGATTCAAATTGCCTCCCTTATTGTGTACGCTCGTCCGGGCACAGTACCTAACTGGAGTCTGGAGGAGGGTCATAGGGGGAGGAGCCAGTGCACACCACCTGATCTGGTAAAAGCTTTACTTTTTTGTGCCCTGTCTCCTGCGGAGCCGCTATTCCCCATGGTCCTTTCAGGAACTCCAGCATCCACTACGGACTCCGAGAAATAGAATTATCGGTAAGTAAATTCTTATTTTTTCCTGAATCAGATAAATTAAATGAAGTGTGTGATGATGCGTGGGTTTCCCCCGATAGAAAATTATTGGCGGTATACCCTTTCTTGCCAGAAGTTAGGGCGCATTGGGAAACACCCTTTAGGGTGGATAAGGCGCTCACACGCTTATCAAAACAAGTGGCGGTACCGTCTATAGATAGGGCCGCCCTTAAGGAGCCAGCTGAGAGGCTGGAAAATATCCTAAAAAGGTATATACACACATACTGGTGTTATACTGCGACCAGCGATCGCCTCAGCCTGGATGTGCAGCGCTGGGGTGGCTTGGTCGGATTCCCTGACTGAAAATATTGATACCCTTGACAGGGACAGTATTTTATTGACTATAAAGGATGCATTTCTATATATGCGAGATGCACAGAGGGATATTTGCACTCTGGCATCAAGAGTAAGTGCGATGTCCATATCTGCCAGAAGATGTTTATGGACACGACAGTGGTCAGGTGATGCAGATTCCAAACGGCACATGGAAGTATTGCCGTATCAAGGGGAGGAGTTATTTGGGGTCGGTCCATCGGACCTGGTGGCCTCGGCAACAGCTGGAAAATCCACCTTTTTTACCCCAAATCACATCTCAGCAGAAAAAGACACCGTCTTTTCAGCCTCAGTCCTTTCGTCCCCATAAGGGCAAGCGGGCAAAAGGCCAGTCATATCTGCCCAGGGACAGAGAAAAGGGAAGAAGACTGCAGCAGGCAGCCCATTCCCAGGAACAGAAGCCCTCCACAGCTTCTGCCAAGTCCTCAGCATGACGCTGGGGCCGTACAAGCGGACTCAAGTGCGGTGGGGGGTCGTCTCAAGAGTTTCAGCGCGTAGTGGGCTCACTCGCAAGTGGACCCCTGGATCCTACAAGTAGTATCCCAGGGGTACAGACTGGAAATTCGAGACGTCTCCCCCTCGCAGGCTCCTGATGTCTGCTTTACCAACGTCTTCCTCCGACAGGGAGGCAGTATTGGAAACAATTCACAAGCTGTATTCCCAGCAGGTGATAATCAAAGTACCCCTCCTACAACAAGGAAAGGGGTATTATTCCACACTATATTGTGGTACTGAAGCCAGACGGCTCGGTGAGACCTATTCTAAATGGGAAATCTTTGAACACTTACATACAAAGGTTCAAATCAAGATGGAGTCACTCAGAGCAGTGATAGCGAACCAGGAAGAAGGGGACTATATGGTGTCCCTGGACATCAAGGATGCTTACCTCCATGTCCCAAATTGCCCTTCTCACCAAGGGTACCTCAGGTTCGTGGTACGGAACTGTCACTATCAGTTTCAGACGCTGCCGTTTGGATTGTCCACGGCACCCCGGGTCTTTACCAAAGTAATGGCCGAAATGATGATTCTTCTTCAAAGAAAAGGCGTCTTAATTATCCCTTACTTGGACGATCTCCTGATAAGGGCAAGGTCCAGAGAACAGTTGGAAGTCGGAGTAGCACTATCTCAAGTAGTTCTACGACAGCACGGGTGGATTCTAAATATCCAAAATCGCAGCCGTTTCCGACGACACGTCTGCTGTTCCTAGGGATGGTTCTGGACACAGTCCAGAAAAAGGTGTTTCTCCCGGAGGAGAAAGCCAGGGAGTTATCCGAGCTAGTCAGGAACCTCCTAAAACCAGGAAAAGTGTCAGTGCATCATTGCACAAGAGTCCTGGGAAAAATGGTGGCTTATTACGAAGCGATTCCATTCGGCAGATTCCACGCAAGAACTTTTCAGTGGGATCTGCTGGACAAATGGTCCGGATCGCATTTTCAGATGCATCAGCGGATAACCCTATCTCCAAGGACAAGGGTGTCTCTCCTGTGGTGGTTACAGAGTGCTCATCTTCTAGAGGGCCGCAGATTCGGCATTCAGGATTGGATGCTGGTGACCACGGAGGCCAGCCTGAGAGGCTGGGGAGCAGTCACACAGGGAAAAAATTTCCAGGGAGTGTGATCAAGTCTGGAGATTTTTCTCCACATAAATATACTGGAGCTAAGGGCAATTTACAATGCTCTAAGCTTAGCAAGACCTCTGCTTCAAGGTCAGCCGGTATTGATCCAGTGGGACAACATCACGGCAGTCGCCCACGTAAACAGACAGGGCGGCACAAGAAGCAGGAGGGCAATGGCAGAAACTGCAAGGATTTTTCGCTGGGCGGAAAATCATGTGATAGCACTGTCAGCAGTGTTCATTCCGGAAGTGGACAACTGGGAAGCAGACTTCCTCAGCAGGCACAACCTCCACCCGGGAGAGTGGGGACTTCATCGGGAAGTCTTCCACATGATTGTGAACCGTTGGAAAAGACCAAAGGTGGACATGATGGCGTCCCGCCTGAACAAAAAACTGGACAAGTATTGCGCCAGGTCAAAAGACCCTCAGGCAATAGCTGTGGACGTTCTGGTAACACCGTGGGTGTACCAGTCGGTGTATGTCTTCCCTCCTCTGCTTCTCATACCCAAGGTATTGAGAATTATAAGACGTAGAGGAGTAAGAACTATACTCGTGGCTCCGGATTGGCCAAGAAGGACTTGGTACCCGGAACTTCAAGAGATGCTCACAGAGGACTCATGGCCTCTGCCGCTAAGAAGGGACTTGCTTCAGCAAGTACCATGTCTGTTCCAAGACTTACCGCGGCTGCGTTTGACGGCATGGCGGTTGAACGCCGGATCCTAAGGGAAAAAGGCATTCCGGAAGAGGTCATTCCTACCCTGGTCAAAGCCAGGAAGGAGGTGACCGCACAACATTATCACCACATGTGGCGAAAATATGTTGCGTGGTGTGAGGCCAGGAAGGCCCCATGAAGAAATTTCAACTCGGTCGTTTCCTGCATTTCCTGCAAACAGGAGTGTCTATGGGCCTCAAATTGGGGTCCATTAAGGTTCAAATTTCGGCCCTGTCGATTTTCTTCCAGAAAGAATTGGCTTCAGTTCCTGAAGTCCAGAAGTTTGTCAAGGGAGTACTGCATATACAACCCCCTTTTGTGCCTCCAGTGGCACTGTGGGATCTCAACGTAGTTCTGGGATTCCTAAAATCACATTGGTTTAAACCGCTCAAATCTGTGGATTTGAAATATCTCACAGGGAAAGTGACCATGCTGTTGGCCCTGGCCTCGGCCAGGCGAGTGTCAGAATTGGCGGCGTTTGTCTCAAAAAAGCCCATATCTGATTGTCCATTCGGACGGGGCAGAGCTGCGGACTCATCCCCAGTTTCTCCCTAAGGTGGTGTCAATGTTTCACCCGAACCAGCTTCTTGTGGTACCTGCAGCTACTAGGGACTTGGAGGACTCCAAGTTGCTAGATGTTGTCAGGGCCCTGAAAATATAGTTTCCAGGACGGCTGGAGTCAGGAAAACTGACTTGCTGTTATCCTGTATGCACCCAACAAACTGGGTGCTCTTGCTTCTAAGCAGACGATTGCTAGTTGGATGTGTAGTACAATTCAGCTTGCACATTCTGTGGCAGGCCTGCCACAGCCAAAATATGTAAATGCCCATTCCACAAGGAAGGTGGGCTCATCTTGGGCGGCTGCCCGAGGGGTCTCGGCTTTACAACTTTGCCGAGCTGATACTTGGTCAGGGGCACACCCTGACTGAGGAGGACCTGGAGTTCTCTCATTCGGTGCTGCAGAGTCATCCGCACTCTCCCGCCCGTTTGGGAGCTTTGGTATAATCCCCATGGTCCTGACGGAGTCCCCAGCATCCACTTAGGACGTCAGAGAAAATAAGAATTTACTTACCGATAATTCTATTTCTCGTAGTCCGTAGTGGATGCTGGGCGCCCATCCCAAGTGCGGATTGTCTGCAATACTTGTACATAGTTATTGTTACAAAAATCGGGTTATTATTGTTGTGAGCCATCTTTTCAGAGGCTCCGCTGTTATCATGCTGTTAACTGGGTTCAGATCACAGGTTGTACAGTGTGATTGGTGTGGCTGGTATGAGTCTTACCTGGGATTCAAAATCCTTCCTTATTGTGTACGCTCGTCCGGGCACAGTATCCTAACTGAGGCTTGGAGGAGGGTCATAGGGGGAGGAGCCAGTGCACACCACCTGATCCTAAAGCTTTTACTTTTGTGCCCTGTCTCCTGCGGAGCCGCTAATCCCCATGGTCCTGACGGAGTCCCCAGCATCCACTACGGACTACGAGAAATAGAATTATCGGTAAGTGAATTCTTATTTTTTCTGTACCCTCCCCCAGATTTGTGCCTCGAGACAATCCTGTCTCTGAGGTCTACAGACAATTCCTTTGACTTTATGCTTCGTTTGTGCTCAGACATGCATTGTCAAGTGTGGGACCTTGTATAGGGCCTAATTCTGAGTTGATCGCAGCAGCAAATTTGTTAGCAGTTGGGCAAAGTCATGTGCATTGCAGGGGGGACAAATATAACATGTGCAGAGAGAGTTAGATTTGGGTGGGTTGTGTTCAAACTGAAATTTAAATTGCAGTGTAAAAACAAAGCAGCCAGTATTTACCCTGCACAGAAACAAAATAACCCACCCAAATCTAAGGGTGTGTACACACGGTGAGATCCTTGCTATGTCCTATTTTTACTTGCGATTTCCCTTGAACTCCCCGGAGCCCAGATAGCACAGATTTTGACTAACTTTTCTTGAGATCTGGACTGTGTGCTTACGATTTTGGCTTATGTGAGATTTTGGCTTATGTGAGATGTCATTGACATGTGAGATGAACTAGATAGGACACCGATCTAGCAAGGATTGACTTGCCTGCACAGCCTATCTTTTCTTGCGATGCCGACCTGGCGGGACCGCGCATCGGGATCGCAAGGTGACTTTCACCTTGCGATCTGCACTAACTTTTCTTACGATTTTGACTATATAGTCAAAATCTTAAGAAAAAATCTCACCGTGTGTACACACCCTAACTCTTAGGGGCCCTATACACTAGCCGATCCGCCGCCGAGCTGCCCGACGGCGGATACGGCCGACGAGCGACCCGGCGGCGGGGGGGCAGTGACGGGGGGAGTGAAGTTTCTTCACTCCCCCCGTCATGCGGCTGCATTGAAGTGCAGGCAAATATGGACGAGATCGTCCATATTGGCCTGCATGCACAGCCGACGGGAGACCAGCGATGAACGAGCGCGGGGACGCGCATCGTTCATCGCTGGAGCCTCCACACTGAAAGATATGAACGAGTTCTCGTTCATTTATGAACGAGATCGTTCATATCTTTCCAAAAATCGGCCAGTGTGTAGGGCCTATTATAATGTTATATCTGCGCCCCCCCCCCCCCCCCTGCAGTGCACATGTTTTGCCCAATTGCTAACAAACTTCCTGCTGCGATCAACTCAGAATTACCCCCATAGACAGGTGTGTGCCTTTCCAAATCATGTCCAGTCAACTGAATTTACCACAGATGGACTCCAATTAAGCTGTAGGAACATCTCAAGGATGATCAGTGGAAACAGGATGCACCTGAGCTCAATTTTGAGCTTCATGGCAAAGGCTGTGAATACTTCTGTACATGTGATTTCTTAGTTTTTTTATTTTTAGTTTGCACAAATCTAAAAAAAAAAACTTTTTTTATATTGTCATTATGGGGTTTTGTGTGTAGAATTTTGAGGGAAAAAATGAATTTACCTTATTCCATTTTCATAACAAAATGTGGAAAAAATGATGCACTGTCAACTCTTTCCGGGTGCACTGTGTATATGTGTGTGTATGTATATGTGTGTATGTATATGTGTGTGTGTATGTATATATATATATATATATATATATATATATATATAGTAAAAGAAAAGGAGAATAAGGTGATTTTAAGCGACCAATGGTGTCTTAAGATTTAAAGGAGACTCGGATAAAAATTATAAAAATTTAATAAAATGTAATTAACACCAATACAAAAGCGAATACCTTCTCAAAAAAGCTAAGAAACCTTATTTATACAATTTTATGTTGATCTTATTTCCAACTTTTTACTGTTAGGAATTTTTTTCTCCCTTGTCTTTTATTAATTTGCTATACTAATTTTATATTAACTTGGATTTTTATATGAATTTTTGTATGTGTATATATATATATATATTTTTTGTAGTCCTAGTGATTTCTTACTAATTTTTGGCTCCTTTTTTAGGGCCATATTTTTATTCGCTTTTGTATTGGTGTTAATTACATTTTATTAAATTTTTATAATTTTTATCCGAGTCTCCTTTAAATCTTAAGACACCATTGGTCGCTTAAAATCACCTTATTCTCCTTTTCTTTTACACTTTACATGAAGCACCTTACCAATGCTTCTCTCTTTAAGGTGGAGCTGACGCCCAAATATATTTAAGGGAGTGTCTGAAATAAGGAGACCACTTTTTATTCACAATACCCTGGTCTGCACTCTAGTACAGTTTGGTATCGCGGTTAAGCGCCGACAAGCCTTCCCCCATCACAATATATATATATATATATATCTATATCTCCAAATCTGAAATACGGAATTTTTCGAGTGAGACTGAGATAGTGAAACCTTTGTTTTCTGATGGCTCAATGTACACAAACTTTGTTTAATACGCAAAAGAATTAAAATTATTGTATTAAATGACCTTCAGGCTGTGTGTATAAGGTGTATATGAAACAAATGAATTGTGTGTATGAACACGCACTTTGTTTAATGCACAAAGTTATTAAAAATATTGGCTAAAATGACCTTCAGGCTGTGTATGGGATCCAGTCTCTAGGTCAGCAGTGTCTAGGTTGACCACTATTGGTCGGCAGGGTCTCTAGGTCGACATGTTCTAGGTCAAAAGGTCGACAAATTTTTCACGATTTTTTTTTCTTTCTTTTTTTAACCTTTTCATACTTAACGATCCACATGGACTACGATTGGATTGGTAATCTGTGCCGGGCAAAGCGGTAGCGGAGTGAGGCACCTTGCCCGAAGCATGTCGAGCGAAGCGAGCCATGCGAGGGGACACGGTGCACTAATTGGGGTTCCTGGTCACTGTACGAAGAGAACGACACAATTTCTCTAACGTCCTAGTGGATGCTGGGGACTCCGTAAGGACCATGGGGAATAGACGGGCTCCGCAGGAGACTGGGCACTCTAAGAAAGAATTAGTACTACTGGTGTGCACTGGCTCCTCCCTCTATGCCCCTCCTCCAGACCTCAGTTAGAATCTGTGCCCGGAAGGAGCTGGGTGCATTTTAGTGAGCTCTCCTGAGCTTGCTATTAAGAAAGTATTTTAGTTAGGTTTTTTTATTTTCAGAGAGCTTCTGCTGGCAACAGACTCTCTGCTACGTGGGACTGAGGGGAGAGAAGCAAACCTACTAACTGCGGCTAGGTTGCGCTTCTTAGGCTACTGGACACCATTAGCTCCAGAGGGATCGAACACAGGAACTTAACCTTGGTCGTCCGTTCCCGGAGCCGCGCCGCAGAGCCAGAAGACCGAAGCCGGCGGGTTGAAGCAAGAAGACGTCAAAATCGGTGGCAGAAGACTCCTGTCTTCATATGAGGTAGCGCACAGCACTGCAGCTGTGCGCCATTGCGCCCACACTAACCCACACACTCCGGTCACTGTAGGGTGCAGGGCGCAGGGGGGGGCGCCCTGGGCAGCAATTGAGTACCTCCTGGCAAAAAAGCAGCATATATACAGCTGGGCACTGTTATATGCATGAGCCCCCGCCATTAATTTTACACAAAATCGCGGGACAGAAGCCCACCGCTGAGGGGGCGGGGCCTTCTTCCTCGGCACTCACCAGCGCCATTTTCTCTCCACAGCTCCGCTGAGAGGAAGCTCCCCAGGCTCTCCCCTGCAGACTCACGGTAGAAAGAGGGTAAAAAGAGAGGGGGGGCACATAAATTTAGCACATTAATCATATATACAGCAGCTACTGGGTAAACACTAAGTTACTGTGTGATTCCTGGGTCATATAGCGCTGGGGTGTGTGCTGGCATACTCTCTCTCTGTCTCTCCAAAAGGCCTTGTGGGGGTCCTGTCCTCATATAGAGCATCCCCTGTGTGTGTGGTGTGTCGGTACGCTTGTGTCGACATGTTTGACGAGGAAGGCTATGTGGAGGCAGAGCAGGTGCAGATGAATGACGTGTCTCCGCCGACACCTGATTGGATGGATATGTGGAAGGTGTTAAATGATAATGTAAACTCCTTGCATAAAAGGTTGGATAAAGCTGACACCTTGGGACAGTCGGGGTCTCAGCCCATGCCTGATCCTACAGCGCAGAGGCCGTCAGGGTCTCAGAAGCGCCCACTATCCAAAATTGTTGACACATATATCGACACGGATTCTGACTCCAGTGTCGATGACGATGATGCAAAATTGCAGCCTAAAATGGCTAAAGCCGTCCGCTACATGATTATAGCAATGAAGGATGTATTGCACATATCAGAGGTAAACCCTGTCCCTGACCAGAGGGTTTATATGTATGGGGAGAAAAAGCAAGAGGTGACTTTTCCCCCTTCACATGAGTTAAATGAGTTATGTGAAAAAGCGTGGGATTCCCCCGATAGGAAAGTACTGATTTCCAAAAGGTTACTTATGGTGTACCCTTTCCCGCCAACGGACAGGATGCGCTGGGAATCCTCCCCTAGGGTAGATAAAGCTCTCTAAGAAGGTGGCCCTGCCGTCACAGGATACGGCCTCCCTAAAGGATCCTGCGGATAGGAAGCAGGAAAGTATCCTGAAGTCTGTCTATACACATTCAGGTACTCTACTGAGGCCGGCAATTGCGTTGTCCTGGATGTGTAGTGCTGTAGCAGCATGGACAGATAATCTGTCTGAGGAACTGGATACCTTAGACAAGGATACTATTTTGCTGACCCTGGGGCATATAAAAGACGCTGTCCTATATATGAGGGATGCCCAGAGGGACATTTGCCTACTGGGCTCTAGAATAAATGCAATGTCAATTTCTCTGACGTCCTAGTGGATGCTGGGAACTCCGAAAGGACCATGGGGAATAGCGGCTCCGCAGGAGTCTGGGCACAACTAAAAGAAAGCTTTGACTACCTGGTGTGCACTGGCTCCTCCCACTATGACCCTCCTCCAAGCCTCAGTTAGATTTTTGTGCCCGGCCGAGCTGGATGCACACTAGGGGCTCTCCTGAGCTCTTAGAAAGAAAGTATAATTTAGGTTTTTTATTTTACAGTGAGACCTGCTGGCAACAGGCTCACTGCAACGAGGGACTAAGGGGAGAAGAAGCGAACCTACCTGCTTGCAGCTAGCTTGGGCATCTTAGGCTACTGGACACCATTAGCTCCAGAGGGATCGACCGCATGGAACTGGCCTTGGTGTTCGGTCCCGGAGCCGCGCCGCCGTCCCCTTTACAGAGCCAGAAGCAAGAAGAACTCCGGAAAATCGGCGGCATGAAGACTTCTGTCTTCACCAAGGTAGCGCACAGCACTGCAGCTGTGCGCCATTGCTCCTCATACACACTTCACACTCCGGTCACTGAGGGTGCAGGGCGCTGGGGGAGGGGGGGGGGGCGCCCTGAGCAGCAATAAAAACACCTTGGCTGGCAAAACAATCACAATATATAGCCCCAGAGGCTACATATGTGATAATTACCCCTGCCAGAATCCTTAAAAAAGCGGGAGAAAAGTCCGCGAAAAAGGGGCGGAGCTATCTCTCTCAGCACACTGGCGCCATTTCTCCCTCACAGTTCCGCTGGAAGGAAGCTCCCTGGCTCTCCCCTGCAGTCTACACTACAGAAAAGGGTAAAAAAGAGAGGGGGGGGCACTAAATTTAGGCGCAGTAAATATTATAGCAGCTATAGGGGACATAATTCAGTTAGTCCCTGCATTATATAGCGCTCTGGTGTGTGCTGGCATACTCTCTCTCTGTCTCCCCAAAGGGCTTCTGTGGTGTCCTGTCCTCTATTAGAGCATTCCCAGTGTGTGTGCGGTGGGTCGGTACGGCTGTGTCGACATGTTTGATGAGGAAAATTATGTGGAGGCGGAGCAGATGCCCATAGAAGTGATGTCACCCCCTGCGGGGCAGACACCTGGGTGGATGGTTTTATGGAAGGAATTACGTGCAAGTGTCGACTCCTTACACAAAAAATTTGACGACATGCCAAATGCGGGACAGCCGGCTTCTCAGCTCGTGCCTGCCCAGGTGTCTCAAAGGCCATCAGGGGCTCTAAAACGCCCGCTACCTCAGATGGCAGACGCAGATGTCGACACGGATACTGATACCAGTGTCGACAACGACGAGTCAAATCTAATGTCTACTAGGGCCATTCGTTGCATGATTGAGGCAATGAAGGAGGTATTACACATTTCGGATATAATCCCAGGTACCACTAAAAAGGGTATTATGTTGGGGAGAAAAAACTACCCGTAGTTTTTCCCCCATCTGAAGAATTAAATAAAGTGTGTGAAGAAGCGTGGGCTTTCCCCGATAAAAGATTGGTAATCCCTAAAAAATTATGCCAGAGGATAGGGCACGTTGGGAAACACCTCCTAGGGTGGATAAAGCGCTCACACGTTTGTCTAAAACGGTGGCACTTCCGTCTCCGGATACGGCCGCCCTAAAGGAGCCTGCGGATAGAAAGCAGGAGGCGATCCTGAAGTCTGTATATACACACTCAGGCATTATACTTAGACCAGCTATTGCGTCAGCATGGATGTGCAGTGCTGCCGCTGCATGGTCAGATTCCCTGTCAGAAAATATTGACACCCTAGACAGGGACACTATTCTCCTAACCATAGAGCATATAAAAGACTCAGTCTTATACATGAGAGATGCACAGAGGGAGATCTGCCGGCTGGCATCTAAAATAAGTGCATTGTCCATTTCTGCTAGGAGAGGCTTATGGACTCGGCAGTGGACAGGGGATGCAGATTCCAAAAGGCACATGGAAGTTTTGCCTTATAAGGGTGAGGAGTTATTCGGGGATGGTCTCTCAGACCTAGTTTCCACAGCGACAGCTGGGAAATCAGCATTTTTACCCCAGGTTCCCTCACAGCCTAAAAAAGCGCTGTTTTATCAAGTACAGTCCTTTCGGACCCAGAGAAACAGGCGAGGAAAAGGCGGGTCCTTTCTGTCCATAGGCAGAGGTAGGGGAAAAAGGCTGCAACAAACAGCAGGTTCCCAGGAGCAAAAGTCCTCCCCCGCTTCTTCCAAGTCCGCCGCATGACGGTGGGGCTCCACAGGCGGAGCCAGGTACGGTGGGGGGCCGCCTCAAATGTCAGCGATCAGTGGGCTCGCTCACAGGTGGATCCCTGGATCTTGCAAGTAGTATCTCAGGGGTACAAACTGGAATTCGAGGCGTCTCCCCCCCGCCGTTTCCTCAAATCTGCCTTGCCAACGACTCCCTCAAGCAGGGAGGCTGTGCTAGAGGCAATTCACAAGCTGTATTACCAGCAGGTGATAGTCAAGGTGCCCCTACTTCAACAAGGACGGGGTTACTATTCCACACTGTTTGTGGTACCGAAACCGGACGGTTCGGTGAGACCCATTTTAAATTTGAAATCCTTGAACACATACATAAAAAAGTTCAAGTTCAAGATGGAATCGCTCAGGGCGGTTATTGCAAGCCTGGACGAGGGGGATTACATGGTATCCCTGGACATCAAGGATGCTTACCTGCATGTCCCCATTTATCATCCTCACCAGGAGTACCTCAGATTTGCGGTACAAAATTGCCATTACCAATTCCAGACGCTGCCGTTTGGACTGTCCACGGCACCGAGGGTGTTTACCAAGGTAATGGCGGAAATGATGATACTCCTTCGAAAAAAGGGAGTTTTGATTATCCCGTACTTGGACGATCTCCTAATAAAGGCAAGATCCAGGGAGCAGTTGTTGGTAGGAGTAGCACTATCTCAGGAGGTGCTACACCAGCACGGTTGGATTCTGAATATTCCAAAGTCACAGCTGGTTCCGACGACACGTCTACTGTTCCTGGGAATGATTTTGGACACAGTCCAGAAAAAAGTGTTTCTCCCGGAGGAGAAAGCCCAGGAGCTGTCATCTCTAGTCAGAGACCTCCTAAAACCAAAACAGGTGTCGGTGCATCACTGCACGCGAGTCCTGGGAAAGATGGTGGCTTCTTACGAAGCAATTCCTTTCGGCAGGTTCCATGCCAGAATCTTTCAGTGGGACCTGTTGGACCAATGGTCCGGATCGCATCTTCAGATGCATCGGCTAATAACCCTGTCTCCAAGAACCAGGGTGTCTCTGCTGTGGTGGCTGCAGAGTGCTCATCTCCTAGAGGGCCGCAGATTCGGCATACAGGACTGGGTCCTGGTGACCACGGATGCCAGCCTTCGAGGCTGGGGGGCAGTCACACAGGGAAGAAACTTCCAAGGACTATGGTCGAGTCAGGAGACTTCCTTGCACATAAATATTCTAGAACTAAGGGCCATTTACAATGCCCTAAGTCAGGCAAAACCCCTGCTTCTACACCAGCCGGTACTGATCCAGTCAGACAACATCACGGCGGTCGCCCATGTAAACCGACAGGGCGGCACAAGAAGCAGGACGGCAATGGCAGAAGCCACAAGGATTCTCCGATGGGCGGAAAATCACGTGCTAGCACTGTCAGCAGTGTTCATTCCGGGAGTGGACAACTGGGAAGCAGACTTCCTCAGCAGGCACGACCTCCACCCGGTAGAGTGGGGACTTCATCCAGAAGTCTTCACACTGATTGTAAATCGTTGGGAACGGCCACAGGTGGACATGATGGCGTCCCGCCTAAACAAAAAACTGGAGAGATATTGCGCCAGGTCAAGGGACCCTCAGGCGATAGCGGTGGACGCTCTAGTGACACCGTGGGTGTACCAGTCAGTTTATGTGTTCCCTCCTCTGCCTCTCATACCAAAGGTACTGAGAATAATAAGAAAACGAGGAGTAAGGACAATACTCGTGGTTCCGGATTGGCCAAGAAGAGCTTGGTACCCGGAACTTCAAGAGATGATCTCAGAGGACCCATGGCCTCTGCCGCTCAGACAGGACCTGTTGCAGCAGGGGCCCTGTCTGTTCCAAGACTTACCGCGGCTGCGTTTGACGGCATGGCGGTTGAACGCCGGATCCTAAAGGAAAAGGGCATTCCGGAGGATGTCATTCCTACGCTGATTAAAGCCAGGAAAGATGTAACGGTAAAACATTATCACCGCATATGGCGGAAATATGTTGCTTGGTGTGAGGCCAATAAGGCCCCAACAGAGGAATTTCAGCTGGGTCGAT
This sequence comes from Pseudophryne corroboree, assembly GCF_028390025.1. Taxonomy (NCBI): domain Eukaryota; kingdom Metazoa; phylum Chordata; class Amphibia; order Anura; family Myobatrachidae; genus Pseudophryne; species Pseudophryne corroboree. Next base: position 579,542,616 of record NC_086449.1, read on the forward strand.
TTCTGCACTTCCTACAGGCAGGAGTGACTATGGGCCTAAAATTAGGCTCCATTAAGGTACAGATATCGGCTCTGTCGATTTTTTTTCCAAAAAGAACTAGCTTCACTACCTGAAGTTCAGACATTTTGTAAAAGGAGTGCTGCATATTCAGCCCCCCTTTGTGCCTCCAGTGGCACCCTGGGATCTCAACGTGGTGTTGAATTTCCTAAAATCACATTGGTTTGAGCCACTAAAGACCGTGGATCTAAAATATCTCACGTGGAAAGTGGTCATGTTATTGGCCTTGGCTTCGGCCAGGCGTGTATCAGAATTGGCGGCTTTGTCATTTAAAAGTCCTTATCTGATTTTCCATATGGATAGGGCAGAATTGAGGACTCGTCCCCAGTTTCTCCCTAAGGTGTATCTGCTTTTCACTTGAACCGACCTATTATAGTGCCTGCGGCTACTAGCGACTTGGAGGATTCCAAGTTACTGGACGTAGTCAGGGCCTTGAAAATTTATGTTTCCAGGACGGCTGGAGTCAGGAAAACTGACTCGCTATTTATCCTGTATGCACCCAACAAACTGGGTGCTCCTGCTTCTAAGCAGACTATTGCTCGCTGGATTTGTAGCACAATTCAGCTGGCGCATTCTGCGGCTGGACTGCCGCATCCTAAATCAGTAAAAGCCCATTCTACAAGGAAGGTGGGCTCATCTTGGGCGGCTGCCCGAGGGGTATCGGCTTTACAACTTTGCTGAGCTGCTACTTGGTCAGGGGCAAACACGTTTGCAAAATTCTACAAATTTGATTCCCTGGCTGAGGAGGACCTTGAGTTCTCTCATTCGGTGCTGCAGAGTCATCCGCACTCTCCCGCCCGTTTGGGAGCTTTGGTATAATCCCCATGGTCCTTTCGGAGTTCCCAGCATCCACTAGGACGTCAGAGAAAATAAGAATTTACTCACTGGTAATTCTATTTCTCGTAGTCCGTAGTGGATGCTGGGCGCCCGTCCCAAGTGCGGATTGTCTGCAATACTTGTACATAGTTGTTGTTCACAAAGGGTTATTGTTATGAGCCATCTGTTGAGAGGCTCAGTTAAATTTCATACTGTTAACTGGATATGATATCACGAGTTATACGGTGTGATTGGTGTGGCTGGTATGAGTCTTACCCGGGATTCAAAATCCTTCCTTATTGTGTCAGCTCTTCCGGGCACAGTATCCTAACTGAGGCTTGGAGGAGGGTCATAGTGGGAGGAGCCAGCGCACACCAGGTAGTCTAAAAGCTTTCTTTTAGTTGTGCCCAGACTCCTGCAGAGCCGCTATTCCCCATGGTCCTTTTCGGAGTTCCCAGCATCCACTACGGACTACGAGAAATAGAATTACCGGTGAGTAAATTCTTATTTTCTGCAGAAGGGTCCTGTGGACTCGGCAATGGACAGGTGATGCCGACTCCAAAAAGCACATGGAGGTGTTACCTTACAAGGGTGAGGAATTGTTTGGGGACGGTCTCTCGGACCTAGTTTCCACAGCTACGGCTGGGAAGTCAAATGTTTTGCCATATATTCCCTCACAGCCTAAGAAAGCACCGTATTACCAAATGCAGTCCTTTCGATCACAAAGAAGCAAGAAAGTCAGAGGTGCATCCTTTCTCGCCAGAGGCAGGGGTAGAGGAAAGAAGCTGCACCATACAGCTAGTTCCCAGGAACAGAAGTACTCCCCGGCTTCCACTAAATCCACCACATGACGCTGGGGCTCCACAGGTGGAGCCAGGAGCGGTGGGGGCGCGTCTCTGAAATTTCAGCCACCAGTGGGTTCGCTCACGGGTGGATCCCTGGGCTATACAGGTTGTGTCTCAGGGATACAAGCTGGAATTCGAAGTGATGCCCCCTCACCGTTACCTCAAATCGTCCCTGCCAGCTTCCCCGATGGAAAGGGAAGTAGTGTTAGCGGCAATTCACAAGTTATATCTCCAGCAGGTGGTGGTAAAGGTTCCCCTCCGTCAACAGGGAAGGGGATACTATTCCACAATGTTTGTGGTACCGAAACCGGACGGTTCGGTCAGGCCCATATTGAATTTAAAGTCCCTGAACATTTATCTGAAAAGATTCAAGTTCAAAATGGAATCGCTCAGAGCGGTCATTGCAAGCCTGGAAGAGGGGGATTTTATGGTGTCTCTGGACATCAAGGATGCTTACTTGCATGTCCCCATTTATCCTCCTCATCAGGAGTACCTCAGATTTGTGGTACAGGACTGTCATTACTAATTCCAGACGTTGCCGTTTGGGCTCTCCACTGCACCGAGAATATTTACCAAGGTAATGGCGGAAATGATGGTGCTCCTGAGAAAGCAAGGAGTCACAATTATCCCATACTTGGACGATCTCCTCATAAAGGCGAGGTCCAGAGAGCAGTTGCTGATCAGCGTAGCACACTCAGGAAGTGTTGCAACAGCACGGCTGGATTCTGAATATCCCAAAGTCGCAGCTGATTCCTACGACGCTTCTGCCCTTTCTGGGCATGATTCTGGACACAGACCAGAAGAAGGTGTTTCTCCTGGCGGAGAAGGCTCAGGAACTCGTGACTCTTAAAACCAAAACAGGTGTCGGTGCATCACTGCACGCGAGTCCTGGGAAAGATGGTGGCATCATACGAAGCCATTCCCTTCGGCAGGTTCCATGTAAGGATCTTTCAGTGGGATCTGTTGGACAAGTGGTCCGGATCGCATCTTCAGATGCATTGGCTGATCACCCTATCCCCCAGGGCCAGGGTGTCTCTTCTGTGGTGGCTGCAGAGTGCTCACCTTCTCGAGGGCCGCAGGTTCGGCATACAGGACTGGGTCCTGGTGACCACGGATGCGAGCCTCCGAGGATGGGGGGCAGTCACTCAGGGAAGAAACTTCCAAGGGTTGTGGTCAAGTCAGGAGGCTTGTCTGCACATAAATATCCTGGAACTAAGGGCCATATACAACGCCCTGAGTCAAGCGGAGCCTCTGCTTCGCAACCAACCGGTGCTGATTCAGTCAGACAACATCACCGCAGTGGCTCATGTAAACCGCCAGGGCGGCACAAGAAGCAGGGTGGCGATGGCAGAAGCCACCAGGATTCTTCGTTGGGCGGAGAATCATGTGCAAGCACTATCAGCAGTGTTCATTCCGGAAGTGGACAACTGGGAAGCAGACTTCCTCATCAGGCACGACCTCCACCCGGGAGAGTGGGGACTTCATCCAGAAGTCTTCACGCAGATTACAAATCGATGGGAACTGCCACAGGTGGACATGATGGCATCCCGCCTCAACAAAAAGCTAAAAAGATATTGCGCCAGGTCAAGGGACCCTCAGGCGATAGCTGTGGACGCACTAGTGACACCATGGGTGTTCCAGTCGGTCTATGTATTTTCTCCTCTTCCTCTCATACCCAAGGTGCTGAGAATCGTAAGAAAAAGAGGAGTGAGAACAATACTCATTGTTCTGGATTGGCCAAGAAGGACTTGGTACCCGGAACTGCAAGAAATGCTCACAGAGGACCCATGGCCTCTGCCTCTCAGACAGGACCTGTTGCAACAGGGGCCCTGTCTGTTCCAAGACTTACCGCGGCTGCGTTTGATGGCATGGCGGTTGAACGCCGGATCCCAGCGGAGAAAGGCATTCCGGATGAAGTTATTCCTACGCTGATAAAGGCTAGGAAGGACGTGACAGCTAAACACTATCACCGTATATGGCGAAAATATGTTGCCTGGTGTGAGGCCAGGAAGGCCCCTACAGAGGAATTCCAGCTGGGCCGGTTCCTGCACTTCCTACAGTCTGGAGTGACTATGGGCTTGAAGTTGGGGTTCATAAAGGTCCAGATTTCGGCCCTATCCATTTTCTTTCAAAAAGAACTGGATTCTCTTCCTGAGGTTCAGACGTTTGTTAAGGGAATGCTGCATATTCAGGCCCCTTTTGTGCCACCAGTGGCACCTTGGGATCTCAACGTGGTGTTGGGTTTCCTGAAATCCCACTGGTTTGAGCCACTTAAGACCGTGGAGCTAAAGTATCTCACATGGAAGGTGGTCATGCTATTGGCCTTAGCTTCGGCTAGGCGTGTGTCAGAATTGGCGGCTTTGTCATGTAAAAGCCCCTATCTGGTTTTCCATGTTGACAGGGCAGAATTGCGGACTTGTCCACAATTTCTGCCGAAGGTGGTGTCATCTTTTCATTTGAACCAACCTATTGTGGTGCCTACGGCTACTCGTGACTTGGAGGATTCCAAGTTGCTTGATGTAGTCTGGGCTTTGAAGATTTATGTGGCCAGAACCGCTGGAGTCAGGAAAACTGACTCGCTGTTTATCCTGCATGCATCCAACAAGCTGGGTGCTCCTGCTTCAAAGCAAACTATTGCTCGCTGGATCTGTAACACGATTCAGCAGGCTTATTCTGCGGCTGGATTTCCGCATCCAAAATCGATAAAAGCCCATTCCACGAGGACGGTGGGCTCTTCTTGGGCGGCTGCCCGAGGGGTCTCGGCATTACAGCTTTGCCGAGCAGCTACTTGGTCGGGTTCAAACACTTTTGCAAAATTCTACAAGTTTGATACCCTGGCTGAGAAGGACCTTGTGTTTGCCCATTCGGTGCTGCAGAGTCATCCGCACTCTCCCGCCCGTTTGGGAGCTTTGGTATAATCCCCATGGTCCTTACGGAGTCCCCAGCATCCACTAGGACGTTAGAGAAAATAAGATTTTACTCACCGGTAAATCTATTTCTCGTAGTCCGTAGTGGATGCTGGGCGCCCGTCCCAAGTGCGGACTTTCTGCAATACGTGTATATAGTTATTGCTTAATAAAGGGTTATGTTATGTTGGCATCCGTGGGTGATGATGCTTTGTTGTTGTTCATACTGTTAACTGGGTAAGTATATCACAAGTTATACGGTGTGGCTGGTATGAGTCTTACCCTGGATTCCAAAATCCTTTCCTTGTAATGTCAGCTCTTCCGGGCACAGTTTCCTGCGGAGCCCGTCTATTCCTCATGGTCCTCATGGTCCTTACGGAGTCCCCAGCATCCACTACGGACTACGAGAACTAGATTTAAATCTTAGATATTTTTTTTTTTAAATAACTCATGTCGACCTTTTGACCTGTCGCCCTAAAGACCCCGTCAACCTAGTTACTGTCGACCAATAGTGGTCGACCTAGTTACTGTCTACCTTCCATACCACACCCGTGTGTATAAGGTGTATATAAAACATGCATTCTGTGCTTCGACTTGGTTCCATCGCCATATCATCTCATTATGGTGTGCAATTATTCCAAAATACGGAAAAATCCGATATCCAAAATACCTCTGGTCCCAAGCATTTTTGATATGGGATACTCAGCCTGTGTGTGTATGTATGTGTGTATGTATGTGTGTATGTATGTATATATATATATATATATATATATATATATATATATATATATATATATATTATATTTTTTTTTCACATATTTGATATCTAATGGCAAGCATTTGAACCATGATTAAGTTAATACTTAAAGTATAGGCGGCCCTATAAAAGGTTTATTAGCCGTGGGGAGGGTTGAATGGTGGTATTATACATGTATAGAGGAGATTTCAATTCCCGAATTTGCGCAAAAGTGCTCGCTACCCTATGAGCAGTTTTTTTTTTTTGAGAGTTTGGGCTGCCATAAAGTGTGGCTGTTGCTGCGCTGATTCAGGTGGGGGGACATCTTTGCCCACAGTGAAATTCCCCCCCTTCCTTTTGTCACGTGTGGGTGGGAGATAAGGGTAGTGCCATAGTGGCGACCAATGGACACTGGTTGGGGAGGGGGGCGGCTATGACAGTGGCTATTAATTACCTGTAGGTTAAAGAACCGCTAGGGGGTTCCCCCGGTTCTTGGTGCGGCAGAAGCGTGGGTGAGGCATACGGATCCCTCCTGGGGGGGACCCGCTATAGCCCCTGCGTGAGACTGGCTAGCGATGGCTGTACCCAACATTCATGTAAGGCTACAGCATAGTTAGGAGACAGGGCCAGTATAAATAGAACTATGTAACTCTGGCGCCATTACGGTGGGGATTCCACTCCTTCCTACACAGGGTATTGAACCCCTCAGTTTATCTATAAGGGATGTGCTATTATTTGGTCATGATAATTAAGGGGTACTAAACAGAACAATTCAGTTGTGGCTCCATTCATACATGAACAGCCGCGGGCGCACACATTTCAGCTCGCAGCCACCTGAGGTAGCGAGCTGAAATGTGCAAATATCGGCTGTTTCGTCACCCAAACAGCACTTTTCATATTGCACCCATTAGTTTAGATGGGTTGAGACCCGGTCTAATGCGCATGACATGAGTGAAAAAAAACATGTAAATATTGCCCTACAAGCTCCCATCACTTTAGATAGGAGATGCAAAAAAAATATTGAAAAGCCCCTTAATGGTTTGTAAGGCACTGGGGTTCTGTTGTTGCTTGGGAATATATTGCCACTGGTGGGGTGGGAGGTATTGTTACAGTAGGAGTCTCTAGATATATTCAATAAAATATTTAAATACATTAAAAAAGGTTTTCTTAATGTAATTAAAAATGTTACAAAAATATTACTTTTTTGGGGGAAATTTTAGCTAGTTAAGTGTGTAAGTAGGGTTTTTCAAAAGTGAACATTCCCTTTAAGTGAGATTAAAAAGTATCAAATATCACTTACCTGTGCTCCATCCATATAACAAGTGCCCAAGTTGCTGTGTACATTTCATTTACTTTGCCAAAATTTGTTCTTCAGACCATGTACATTTCAGAAGCTGTTATTTCAATCCTTTTGCAGCCTGCATTTCTTATATAATCTTCACAGCGGTAGCGCCTCCAGGACTAAATCTAACTCCATATCAGGGTTGGGCAACGTCTGGCTCTCCAGGTCCTGTGGAACTACAATATTCCAGCATGCCCTGCCACAGTTTTGACATAACCAAACAGCAAAACTGTGTCAGGCCATGCTGGGATATATGGTTCCACAGCAGCTAGCGTGCTGGGCATTGCCTGCTCCTTTTCCAGAGTATGGTCTAGCAAGATATGCAAATACAAAATGCTATCAAACTAGCAATACCAATTGCCAAAAGCTTTCAATATAATCTCATGAATGCTATGGTTTTCAGGAAGCAAACGTCACTGTTTGTGTAGGGAATCTCACAATGCAGCTATAATCCTATACTAACTTAATACTGACAGCTGAGAACATTAATATATATATATTTTTTTATAGTAACGTCCAGTTTGATTAAAACTTAGAACTGTAACAAGTCCAGCTATTTAACGTTTCATGAGCTTGGTTGAATCTTACAAAACGTTAGAATTTACCAACTACTGGAACCAGTAAATGCATCAATACAATAAAGCAATGAAAAATTGTATAGCAAAGATCAGTGTGTTTTCTCCCCATAGACACGTCACTCAAACACAAGCTATCCTCTCGCCCGTATTGCCCAAAGTCACAATCCCTCTCCGTTTTAGGCTACACACCGCAAATACATTGTATATGCTCATCTGGGCTAGTTTACTTCAAGTGGATCTCACAAAGCACACAATTTTTCAGGAATCTTCTCACCCTTCACTAGGGGAAATTCAATTGTTATGCGTGCCGGCTGCCACTAGGTAGCGCCCAACGGAGCCCAGCACATTGGTTGCGTTTAGCTACTTTACACGGCTAAACCCAACCTCCCTGGGTGCAACAGTCGCGATATATAAGCACAATTGAATATCTGCGCCACAATCTCCCGTCACTTTAGGATGGGAGATCGGGAGTTATAAACAATTGAATTTTCCCCACAGAGCCTGGGCTATAATTACAGCTGAAAATATTAATGTCTAAAGCCCCATACACACTAGGAGATATTTTTAACGCTATTGCTAACTTTTACTCTACTGGGCGATATCGTTTGTAATATCGTCCAGTGTGTACTCACTATTTGATCAACGATGTGCGCTCCCGCGGGTCGTTGAGATTTTCAGTCGTCTGTACATGCAGCTTCATTTTGACGGTCGCTGATAATTAGCTGCATATCGTTCAGTGTGTACGCTACGCATAACTAAAAACTAGTATTGAAACACGATAATTTGGTAATATTGGATGTCCTCCTCCATCCTGTATATCGTTGGTTGTTTGCAAAAATCGCTTAGTGTGTATGCACAATATCGTTTGTTTGGGAAGTTGAAGGGAAGTCGTCAGCCGATATCGTTCACAGTGCATGCCGTCTAGTGTGTACCCAGCTTAAGCTTCTTGACCCGAATCGGATCTCATTAAGGTGTTGCAATGAAGATGTAGGAGGAGTTTCAGCTCTCTGTATTGGATTGGGGAGACTTTGAACCTGCTTGTGCTCCTGGAATATATGGAATTTGCTCATATTTGTCTCCCAGACCGTAGTCTCTCCCACCTCTTTGTTAAGAAGTGGACAGTGTCCTGTTAAGGCGATTCTGACTAATAGCATCATAGTCTCCCCCCGCCCCCCCCATCCTCTCTCTGCTGTGCAGTAACACAACACAATCACACTGTACTGAATCTCACCATTGTGCAGCAGCAGGACATGTTGATGGAAATTCAAGTCATCATTCCCCTTAATTTGCCACTTGCAAGTATGACATATCAACCACTGGAATTATGCTCCTACTAGTAATTTACTCATTTGCCAATTCCCATTTCCCTTAAGTGTAGTCTGTTAAATGGTTATCTGAAATTTAATATAATCTGATTTGTTTCAAAAAGACACTTACCCCATAATATACGCTGGATCCATTCTAGGCAATTACCAGGGACCTACTCTTTTTAGAAACATTTTGCTTATAGTTGCAACGGGACTTTAACAAGTTTTGTTATAAATATTTTCTTAGCAAATATAAATGTTACAAATATTTATTAGCAGTTTGAGTAACTTATTTTCCTTGATATATAGCTACGGTTTCTTTCTGTTTCTTAAGTGTGACTTACTAACAGATGCAGTAAAAAGTCAGTTTAAATATGAACAATGCATTTTATCTTCATGGTTCTTACATGAAAATGTACATTTTATTTGTTTTGTGGGCCTTTAGCTTTGTGATGATCCTAAGTGCATCTATATCCACAACGTATATTTTACAATCTAGGGCAAGCATTCCCAACTTCCGTCCTCAAGGCACACTAATAATGTGCAGGTTCAGGGTTCAGCATAAATGGTTAAATCAGTATAACTGGGGCACTAACTAAGGGCCTAATTCAGATCTGATTGCAGCAGCAAATTTGTTAGCAGTTGGGCAAAACCATGTGCACTGTAGGTGGTGCAGATATAACGTGTAGAGAGAGTTAGATTTGGGTGGGGTGTGTTCAATCTGAAATCTAAATTGCAGTGTAAAAATAAAGCAGCCAGTATTTACCCTGCACAGAAATAAAATAACCCACCCAAATCTAAATCTCTCTGCACATGTTATTTCTGCCATACCTGCAGTGCACATGGTTTTGCCCGACTGCTAACAAATTTGCTACTGAATTACCCCCTTGGTCACCTGTGCTCAAACAAGGATATCGCTAAAACCTGGACTGTTAGTGTGCCTTGAGAACCGAGGTTGGGAATGTCTGATATAGGGTGTGGGGAACAGCTTTGTAAATAAAACTCCAGCCAGTCCCCTACATCCTACAGCATCATGTTTCTTTTTCACTTTGTTGAGTCCGTCATGGTTCACAGATGCTGTAGGATGACAGAAAATCGAAATCACCAGTTGTATATAGTGGGTGATTTAATTCACCAGGATGTGCCAATGCATTGTTCAGTTGGGCGTGACACAGTAGAATTCAGTAGCCCAACATTGGTATTTTATGTTCGCACATCTGCAGGGTGCAGGGGTAAATCAGCAATGTTACTGGTAATGAAGGGCATTCATCTGACTACTCCCACAGGTACTTTGGGGGGAATTCAATGGTTTTTAGCACAAGGCTAGCACTTGTAGGTGTAAAACTGAGCAATTCAGTTGTTGCTTTGTTTAGACTCTGGGTAGCTGCAGGGATGACCTTTCTTCTCGCAGCTTCCTGAGGTGTGCGGAAAAATGTGTGCAAAGTGGGCACTTTAGGTGTCAGCGGGAGTTTGGATGCCCGAGGCAGGACTTTAGACGGGTTTGCCCGTTTTATGTGGGATTTTTAAATGCCCCCGAAAATTGAACTCCCCCCCCCCCCCCCCCCCCCCCCCACCCCCCACCCCCTTTTGTGTCCATTGCTTAGAATTGAATTACCCTTGCAGAATGCTGCACTTGGTGCAGGCGAACCTGACGTCTGGATATCATTCAAGCAGTTTTCCTCCAGCAACATCTGTGATCTATGACACATGATAAGGTGGATATTATCTTAGACCGCAAAGCTATATACCCCTTTGTACACTATTACTGTTGAGCCGCTATGGCTGCTAGACCACGTGCTACGCACTTTGTACGCTATTTGCGTACAGAGTCCTGCACGTGGTACGCACTTGGCGTACACACGCTGCGCTGAGTGTACGGAGTACACACAGCGGGCGCACACACAGTTGATAAGCTTTAAACCTTGTTAATGATTCAATGTAATGATATGCTTATACTTTAAACCTTTGGCAACAATGTACTGTAACGATGTTAATACCTTTAAACCTTAAGTAGCGCTGGCGATACAAAGTATCCGCAGTGCGTACACCTTAACAATGCTTATACACCTTAAACAGATAAATCTACTTTAAAGCCCTGGCAGGAAAGTGAAAACACAACACTGTTGAATGTACGTACGTGAGAATATTCGCAAGCGCAACCCGAACTCTGTCCTCCGCTCGTCATGCAGATAGCGTTTAGAGTCATCTGACCGGCCAGGCAACAATGGTCCTTATATACACAACATGCATACACAATACAATGGTCACTGTAATCTCATTGTTCATTGGACACAGAGATATGTCTCCACATTACAGCAAAGGTCATAGGTGGATTTGAAAAGGTGGGCGATGTCATTCTCAACTGCTCTTGTGGGTGGTATCCTTTGGATTCCCGCCGCATATGTAATTTACAGTAAATACAGTTAATGTTCATAATCTACTTTTGTACATAACTATACGCAGGAGCAAGCGATCTTTCTCTAACACCGGAATGTTACCCTCAAAATACCCTACAGCTGGATACTAGACATCACCTTCCAACCTTTATCTGACCCTTCCTATCATGCAAAGGCGAATCCCTCTGTCCAGGAACTGTTTAAACTAATAATACTCGCTGTCATGGTCTAGGGGAACGATATCTACAAAATGCACTATTTGGGTTAAATATGCTATGTGCTAATAACACGCTACACGCTCACAAACTGCGCCGTAAATACCCATATGCGCACGATTGCCGGAGCGATCTTACGCAACTTGCGGATATGTGCACGTACGGCGGACTGAGTGCACGAGCAGCGGGCATGTGCATGGGGTTAGTACAAGACATATGCATTATGATATTTTTCGACTTTGACAGTCCACCCTTTGGCAGTCAACAATAACTGCCACTATCTGAACATTTAAACAGAAAAATATACACTACAATATCTATAAATGATTGGGTGGTAGGAGGAGAGGAGTAGGCGGGAAATGTATGACCTAGTGGGATAGTAAAAGCATGTATGTATGAAATTCATGTCTGAGGGGCATGTATCATCGTGCCGTACATGTTCTAGATAAGCTTCGAGGTATTGCGAAGTATACATTAAATCCTTCTTATCCCGTATTAAGGGTCTATAAGTGGGCCAACAAACACTACCGAGCTTTTTTTCGGCTTCTTGTTCCAACAAATGGGGTGCACATTTAGTTGATGATACATGCGGGGGGAAAAACATGTGAGTGCTAATATATGTATCTATATCACCTGTCGACTGTGTGTCACTACCTGAAGGTTGTAGAGATGAAGATAAGAAACATATCACAAATACATTAACATAATAATGTGTGCAATCATCCTTGGGTGTTGGTTGTAGTCTTGTCCGGATGGGTGTATCCTTGCTGTGGGTGGTAATCAAAGTCTTTCAAGTGTCCATAAAAAGTCTTTAAAGTGTCGATCAAAGTCTTTAGAAATGTCCATCAAAGTCTGTAGTCTTCTTCCGAATGGATGTATTTTTGCTTGGGAGAAAAACAAAGGAGAAACGGGTGTAAGAAACGGACCGTGGAATCACGTTTTATCACAACATTGTCTCAATTGACGGGTCATAAATTAAACCAGTTTGTGTAACAATGCCCCCGCTCCTCAAACTCATCACTTTGGTACTGTGCTTGCACTGCAATAAAATCCGAACACATCTAAATATCAAACCAATCATTATGACAACTCCCAGGATACAAAGGAGAAACTTTCCTACATTCACGATAACATTTTGAGCCCATTCTCCTAAACCTGAGAACCAATTGCGTGGGTTCAACCATGAGACCCAGCCGGTCAGTTCATTACTCACAGCAGTAAGGGTAAGGTTGTGTCTCCTTCGGAACTCCCATTTCAACTGCAAGATATCGTCCATCTTTTGATCTATGACCTCGGCTATGACCTCGGTGGGGTCATCAGTGCTGTTTGTAATATACGTGCAGCACTTCACACCATACTGAGTTGCTAGGGTGACACAATACCCGCCTGTCACCGCTGTGATGTAATTGAGAACCATCCTGTGCTGGATCAGTTCCGTTTTGTAAGCTTGCAATTCCCTCCCAGTATACCTGAAGGTGTCATCATACATCTCGGTGATATTGTCTATCAGGTTCGCTAGCGCATGAATATACCTAAAAATTATAATTCCTCTGGCGGTATGGGTGATATCTAACGCGAGTAGGAATTGAATCCCGGTGGATTCGTGGATCAAATCAGAGGCTGCGTGCTCTGTCCTATCTATAAGGTGTCTATTAACGATGTGTTCATAATGAGTGTGAGTGTAAGGAGCTTGAGCATTGCGGTGAACGTCTCATCTTATTATGGGTTATGGTCATTACTTCTGGCAACACTCTTCCAATGTAACACAATCCCTCTGAGTTTGGGGCAAGCCACTTATACGCCTTCCTCCCGCATATGAAATATGCATCATCGGGGAGAACATATGGGACAGAATATGACATTACCATATTGCAAACCTTCCAGGTGAAAAATCCTATCCCTAACTCTCTCATCTGTTCAGTACACTTATCAGGCTGTATGATATGCGCACAGTACCCTGGAGATACTTCTCCAACCCGCATGGTCCTACTTCCTAGCGTATACCTGTACCGAAAATACCTCCCACCGTCTGCTATTTGGCGTATAAGTTCTGGGTTTACGGGCATTCTATCGGCTCTGTGTGAAAATGCCATGGTTTGGTTATTCCATGTCACTTCCCAATTTCCCGGCTTTCGGGGATTGGAAATGTTGGAACATACGAAGGACCTATCCACATGATATTGGTGGAGCTTCAAACTAGGGGGCCTAGAAATATTAAATTTCTTGTCCACCGGTCTCCCACCCCTTAATTCAAGTACCTCATCTATTGTTAAGGGATACGGTACTAGTCCTGACTTGCTCTGACCTTGAGGTACTTGTCAGCACACCCAGCATTCTGTTTGGTTTAAAACCTTACCCACTAATGAGTGATAGTCACTCAATGGATGACGGTCCATGTTGATATTAAGGCTGGACTGACATCTCTGGATGCACCCGTCCTCAACTATGTTTTCACAGTTTCTAAAAATACAATTCTCTTCAGCCAATAACCCTTCACAGTGTCTCCTAGTTTCATGATTATCAGATCGTTTTCTGATACTCGCCTTTGCTCTGTGAATGTGTTGCTCTTGGAATTGTATCAATCCGTCCTTGCCATCAGAACCCATTCCAGATCCTTTCTCGACCTCTCTGGTACTCTCACCGAAACAGACTGCTCTGGTCAATAACAGGGTCAACAGGAAAACCCGGAATGCAGTCTCTTGGGGTAAGTCCATCTTGCTAAGGGGGGAGAAAAAGGAGCAAGGAAGGGGGAAAGGAGGGTTATGGGAGATGGAGAAAATAATAAAAAGGAAAAAGAAATTTGGTGCGACAACCGCCTCTGGTCTTGTAGTTCTCTGTGCTCAGGTGCCGTGATAACAGTCCTGCCTCTCAACCTTCCTGGAACAGGCACTCTAGTGATACGTTTTCCTCCACACTCTGCTCTTTGTCACGGGCTTTCTCTGGGTCAGCGACCTTCTTTCAGTGGGACGAGTGGACCCAAGTCTCTCTTTCGGCAACCTTCAATGCTGTCGTGCTGGTCAGTAAGACTTGGTACGGTCCTTCCCACCGGTCAATAAGGCAACCTGAGCGTAGAAAATTCGAATCATTACATAATCCCCAGGTTCAATGTCATGACAATTACTGTCTGGCAGGTCAGGAATCACCAGCTTTAGATTGCTGTTTTGATTCCTCAACTGCTTGCTCATCTTAACCAGATATTTCACAGTCACTTCATTATTGCATTTCAAATCATCCTGGGGGTCAATCATTACATGGTGTTGTCGACCAAAAAGAATCTCAAAGGGTGATAGGTTAAGAGGGGACCTGGGAGTGGTTCTGATGCTGTACAGTACAAGTGGCAAAGCTTCTGGCCACAACAATCCAGTTTCAGCCATCACTTTGCTCAACTTGTTCTTAATAGTGCTGTTTACTCTTTCCACTTTCGCACTCGCCTGTGGGCGGTACGGAGTATGCAGCATACTATTAATTCCCGTTAATTTGCACATAACCTGAAATACTTCACCTGTAAAGTGGGTACCCCTATCACTTTCAGTTATCCTAGGGATACCATATCTGCACACAAATTCTTGCACAATTTTCTTTGCAGTAATTGTAGCAGTATTTGTGGCAGCGGGGAATGCTTCTACCCAATTTGAAAACACATCAATACAAACCAACACATACTTTAAATTTCTACAGGGTGGCAATTGTATGAAATCAATTTGTATTACCTGAAAAGGGCCGTCTGTTGGCGGGATATGGGATGGTTCTGTTGGTATTGACTTTCCAATATTCTTCCTCAAGCAGGTAAGGCATGTCATTGCTCTTTTACCCGCATGAGAAGAGAATCCTGGCGCACACCAGTAGGCTCTTACCAACTTACACATACCTTCTTTGCCTAGATGAGTCAGACCATGTGCCGCCTCAGCTAAACTTGGAAGGTATGATCTGGGAGCTACTGGCTTACCCTGTCCATCTGTCCAGAGTCCTGAGGACTCCTGGCCATACCCTTTTGACCTCCAGACTGCCTTTTCCTGTGGAGAACACAGATTTTGCATTTCACTCAATTTTTGTGTGTTGACGGTATTGAATACCATCAGTTGTGTGATGTCTGTCTGTATGGGGGTGCTGGCTGCTGATTTAGCAGCTTCGTCTGCCCGGCTGTTACCAAGTGACACTGGGTCTTGGCTGTAAGTGTGGGCTTTGCACTTGATAACAGCCACTCTGTCAGGTTCCTGTATCGCTGCTAGAAGTCTTTTGATGTGGGTCGCATGCGCCACGGGTGTGCCAGCTGCCGTCATGAAATTTCTGAGGCGCCATAGGGCCCCGAAATCATGCACTACTCCAAAGGCATACCTAGAATCCGTGTAGATATTGGCTGACTTACCCTTAGCCAATTCACACGCTCTGGTTAGGGCGACCAGCTCAGCAACTTGTGCTGAGTGAGGTGGGCCCAGGGGTTCCGCTTCTATGGTACCTTCGTCATCTACGACTGTGTATCCAGTACACAAGTCTCCTGAGTCAGTCTGTCTGTGGCAACTACCGTCAGTGTAAAAAGTAAAATCTACGCCTTCCAGTGGGTTGTCACTAATGTCGGGCCTTGCAGTGAAAGTTTGGTTCAAATATTCCATACAATCATGTGTGTCAGTGTCTGTACTAAATCCTCACTCACCATCACTCTCATCCCCCACCCTTTGTGCCTGTCCAGGCACACCTGGGAGATACGTTGCAGGATTTAGTGCGCTGCATCTCCTTATGGTGATGTTTACAGGGGCCATTAGTGCTAATTCCCACCTTGTAAACCGTGCTGATGAGACGTGTCTGGTTTGGGCAGAATTCAGTAAGGCTGACACTGCATGAGGTGTATGGATGGTCAGGTTGTGTCCTAACACTACATCTTCGCTTTTACTCACTAGCAATGCTATCGCTGCAACACTTCGCAAGCATGTGGGGAGAGACCGTGCTACGGTGTCCAATTGTGCACTGTAGTAAGCTACCGGCCTGCTGGCATCACCATGTCTCTGGGTTAGAACACCTGCCGCACACCCAGCACTCTCCGTACCGTATAATTCAAAGGGTTTCCCATAATCTGGCATACCTAATGCAGGTGCCTGTGATAGGCACTGTTTGAGTCTCTCAAATGCCAGTTCGGACTCATCTGTGTGCGAAATCCGATCTGGTTTGTTTGACGAGACCATCTCTTGCAAAGGTAAGGCTAGTATGGCGAACCCTGGGATCCAGTTTCGGCAGTACCCACACATTCCTAGGAAGGTGCGGATCTGTTGCTGGGTTTGTGGCAGTCATGTCGCGAATCGCCTGTATTCTATCAGCGGTGAGGTGTCTCAGTCCTTGTGTTAAGCAATGTCCCAAATATTTCACTTTGGTCTGGCACAACTGCAACTTATCCCTTGAAACCTTGTGTCCCGTATTAGAAAGGTGAAACAGAAGCTGTTTCGTGTCTTTCAAGGACGATTCGAGTGAATCAGAACACAGCAGTAAGTCATCTACATACTGTATTAATACTGATCCGCTCTCAGGTTGAAAGGATTGTAAACAGTCATGCAAAGCCTGGGAGAAAATACTTGGGCTGTCAATGAAACCTTGGGGTAAGCGAGTCCAGGTGTACTGTACTCCTCTGTATGTAAATGCAAACAAGTATTGGCTGTCAGGGTGCAGAGGGACCGAAAAGAAAGCGGAGCAGAGGTCAATGACAGTGAAAAACTTTGCAGTAGGAGGAATTTGCATGAGGATGACAGCTGGATTTGGCACTACGGGGAATTGGCTCTCAACTATCTTGTTTATCCCCCTTAGATCCTGCACTAGCCTGTAACCCCTCCCCCCACTCTTTTTCACAGGGAAGATGGGACTATTGGCAGTGCTTGACGTCCTAACTAGGATGCCCTGTTGTAGCAAGCGCTCTATGACTGGGTACACTCCTAATTCCACCTCTGGCTTCAAAGGATACTGTGGGATTTTTGGAGCTATCCTACCATCTTTTACTTGCACCATTACAGGAGCTACATTTGCCATCAATCCAGTATCTTGTCCATCTTTGTTCCAGAGGGATTCCGGTATCTGGGAGATCATTGCGTCTACCTTGGATGGACACTTGTCTATAACAGCAGAGTGTGACATTAACCTTTGTGGAGTGTCTAACATATCCTGCACTTCCTGAACGTGATTCTCGGGTATATCTAAGAAGACACCCTCAGGAGTACAATATATGACACACCCCATCTTGCACAATAAATCTCTCCCAAGTAGATTAGTTGGAGCCAATGCAGCCAGCAAAAAGGAGTGCTTAGTCTGCAAAGGCCCTATCGTAATCTCTGCTGGTTTACTTAAAGGATAGTGCTGCACTACTCCTGTTACCCCCATTGCTGAAATTGTTTTACCCGTGATCTTCATACCTACCGTTGAATTTAACACTGACCTGGCCGCCCCTGTATCTACAAGGAAAGGTAGTGATCTACCAGCTACATCAACTGTAACCTCGGGTTCATTTCCAAGGCTAGCAATCAACTTCACTGGCTGCAAACTACAGGTGTGGCCTGACCTCTATTGTAAGTTGTGACCCTCCTGCAGCGCAGTGGCAGCTACAATATGTGAGGGGGGGTAGCTGAAAATTTCCAGAGGTCTGCCAGTCCTTCCTAGGTGGATACCTCCTTGTTTCCCCTGCATGTGGCTCATAATTCCTCCTCTGCGGTCCCTGATCCCAATTACGTGTGTCATATTGTGAGTCATGTTCTGGTCTAGGGGGTCGATATACCTTATGTGGGTGCGTAATGTCCTTCCCTCTGACATTTAAAACATTTTACCACATACGACTTACCCTCAGGGGTCTGGTGTTTAGGCTGATGTGGCTTCGTTGTCAGGGCTTTTATACTTACTGTCATCAGCTTATCCCCCTGTGACTCCCTGTGCCTAATGATGTTCCGATCATGCTCAATAGCGGACTCTCTTAATTCAGCCACCGAGATACCTCTCCAACTTGGTTGAGTGGTTTGTACCCTTGTTCTCAACGTTTCCTTTAAACCGTCCATTAATACGGACACCGCTACCTCCCTATAATGCACATTTTCCTTAATGTCCGCAACCCCAGTATATCTAGCCATTTCCTGCAGTGCTCGATGGAAATAGTCAGAAGCAGTTTCACTTTCTTTTTGTCTAATGGAGAAGATTTTATTCCACTTGACAACAGTTGGGAAATATACTCCTAATTGCAGATTGATCTGTTTTACGTTCTCCTGATTGTATTTATCAGTGAGAGGTACCTCTGCATCTAATTTACAGTCGGCAATGAATTTCACAGGGTCAATATTAGAGGTCAAACATGCCCGTAGCACTGTCCGCCAATCTTTGTTATTGGGTTCGGTGGCGTTACCTAGTTCTCTAATAAACCTCTGACATGCGGCTAGATCTTTCCTGGGATCGGGAAATTCAGACATAATTGTCCTCAATTCTGTCCGGGACCAGGGGCAATGCATAGCAATGTTCCTGACGGGAGTGATTCCCAGAGCGTCATACTTCCCATTGGGGACTGCGATCACCCTGACGGGATTCAGTTCAATTACATCATTCTGGGTTGCTTCTACAATGTGAGGTGCAATTGACTCTGCATAATGTACTGTACCGTACTTACCTGTGGACACGACCTCACCTGTCCCTCCGCTATAGGCCTTTGCTACTGCTCTTACTGGTTGGGCCGTGCCCACTTGTGTGTCTTGTATGGTGGCTGCTAGAGAGAGTGCCGATATCGTGGTGGGCTCATCTTCTTGGTCGCAGTCCTGAGGGAAGTTTAAGATGGGATACAACTTGCACGGGTTAGTATTAATACATTTATTAAGTTCACTCTTATCATATATTAGTATGCCATTCTCTGTAGCCACTTTCTCTCCTGTAATGTACGGTGGTGGTGGTGCAGTTGCTATCAGTTTCCTGCTAGGGTTGGAACGAGCTGCTTGAGCTAATCCCCGTTGTATATCACCCTCCTGTTGCCATAACTGTAAACAATCATAATGTCTAATCCTTTGTTTTCCGGATTTTATCAGACCTATCCTTCTCCTTAAATTTTGCAACACCTCAAGACTAAAACTGCCTACCTTAGGGAACGGTTCCCTATCTTCCACAGTCATACGTTCCCATTCATTGCATAAGACCTCTGTGTGTGATCCATATTTCTCACACATTATGTACCTCGCCCCTTTGGGCCGCGGAATATCAACCTGAACCCTGGTTGATCATCCCTTACTTGAGCAACTGGCCCCCATTCTTTGCAGGTATTGCCTTCTCAGCTAATTCCTACAAAAACCAAATTACTCAGAGGTTAAGGCGACGGTGAAAGTTCTCCGAGCGCTCTCACCCACTCACGCCCACGTTGGCCAATACACCTACACACTGTCCTCAGCGCTGGTCGTACCCAACCTAGGGCCCTGCGTAACCTCTATTTACTGAGAGTGTGTGGGAGTGACTTACCCTTCCCAGTAAATATCAGTCGTTGGAGATTTCCTGAGTGACCAGCGAAACTCCCTTAAAATAAAAAAACTGTTACACAAATCACGTTGTGTGTACAATTAGCGTCTATGATCCCGCGATTTTACGCAAATGGCGTAATGGGTATCAAGTTGAACTAACTAATGCACACACTAACGCGCGGTACAATCGCACGGCGTATAAGTAACTGTTACTTATCCGCTATACGACCAATGGAATCGTTTTTCAGGCTGCGAAACCTCAGCCAGAGCGTATCTGAACGGGCCTATATGGGTACTACGCAAACCCCCGGGGCTGCGCTCTCACCGCTGACCTTTCTCAGGCCACGGTTTTCAGAGCTTCGCTTGACTTAGTCAGCGGATTTCTGACTTCGCTGACCTCTTGGTCTGCTGTTATACTAATTGCTCCTTTATACCTTAAACAATGTTAACGTGAGAAAGCCACTCCCACGCCACCAAGTGTCCACTCACCTGATGTGGTCTCCTACGGGATCCCGAATTCTGGGTTCACAAAACCTTTATTTGCATACACACGCTCGTTCACTTATATACACTTTGGTTTTTCTGTACAGAAAATTAACTTTCATTCAGGTAAAACAGCACTAGTCCCAGAGGTGACACAATAAGAGAAGGTTCTTTTAAACTAAATATTGGAAACTGAACAAATTTGTGCTATTATCGCGTGGCTACCGTCTCTCCTAAACTGAAACAATGCTATTGTGTGATTTGTATTAAGTGGGCGTATCTGTACGCACGTTGCGTAAACACGCCACGTGTGTAGGCCTTTACGTTGCGTACGCAGTCCCGAACGCTGTCCGAGACACGTGTACACAGTTCGTACGTCCGCAGTACTACAAATCCCACACTTCTATAAATGTAAGCGATATTTAACTATAATCACTTACTTAACGCTACACAGTTTCCACTGTATCAACCTTTACAACTAGGCCAGGCTGCGTGTGCGTTTTACACTTACTCCCTTAAATATTAAATCTATATGTTAACTAAATAGCAACAAATTTTCCAGTACAGGTCAAAATAAACCTAGTAATCACTAATTACGGCAACAGTGTGAGCAGATATGCAAAGTACAAAATACAGGTGTGTGCGTGTGATGCGTGCGCATTTGGCGCCAAAACAGAAATTTACAGATTTTAAATAGAAAAATAGCTTTTGCGTTCTTACCTTAGGGATCCCTCCAGCATCCCTTCAAACCATGCAGGGCAGACGCTTATCTAATCAGCACTTATTATATCCCCGACCATGAAAAGGCTACAGGGGATACTCCGCCCTTTGCTAATAGATACAGTCTGCGTAAACTCTGCTAGGCTGCGGGTATGAGAGAGAACCGGACGAGCACTCAATTGATAATGTCGATATTATCTTAGACCGCAAAGCTATACCCCTTTGTACACTATTACTGTTGAGCCGCTATGGCTGCTAGACCACGTGCTACGCACTTTGTACGCTATTTGCGTACAGAGTCCTGCACGTGGTACGCACTTGGCGTACACACGCTGCGCTGAGTGTATGGAGTACACACAGCGGGCGCACACAGTTAATAACCTTTAAACCTTGTTAATGATTCAATGTAATGATATGCTTATACTTTAAACCTTTGGCAACAATGTACTGTAACGATGTTAATACCTTTAAACCTTAAGTAGCGCTGGCGATACAAAGTATCCGCAGTGCGTACACCTTAACAATGCTTATACACTTTAAACAGATAAATCTACTTTAAAGCCCTGGCAGGAAAGTGAAAACACAACACTGTTTGCAGTTTAAACCACAGGGTTCTAAGGCCACCGTGGATTGATTCCAAAAAGGGTAAAACAGTACAGTTTATACACTACAGGCTAACAAGTAAATCTAAACAGAAACAATGGCTACAGAGAATGTACGTACGTGAGAATATTCGCAAGCGCAACCCGAACTCGGTCCTCCGCTCGTCATGCAGATAGCGTTTAGAGTCATCTGACCGGCCAGGCAACTATGGTCCTTATATACACAACATGCATACACAATACAATGGTCACTGTAATCTCATTGTTCATTGGACACAGAGATATGTCTCCACATTACAGCAAAGGTCATAGGTGGATTTGAAAAGGTGGGCGATGTCATTCTCAACTGCTCTTGTGGGTGGTATCCTTTGGATTCCCGCCGCATATGTAATTTACAGTAAATACAGTTAATGTTCATAATCTACTTTTGTACATAACTATACGCAGGAGCAAGCGATCTTTACTCTAACACCGGAATGTTACCCTCAAAATACCCTACAGCTGGATACTATACATCACCTTCCAACCTTTATCTGACCCTTCCTATCATACAAAGGCGAATCTCTCTGTCCAGGAACTGTTTAAACTAATAATACTCGCTGTCATGGTGTAGGGGAACTATATCTACAAAATGCACTATTTGGGTTAAATATGCTATGTGCTAATAACACGCTACACGCTCACAAGCTCCGCCGTAAATACCCATATCATGCGCACAATCGCCGGAGCGATCTTACGCAACTTGCGGATATGTGCACGTACGGCGGACTGAGTGCACGAGCAGCGGGCATGTGCATGGGGTTAGTACAAGACATATGCATTATGATATTTTTCGACTTTGACACACACTTACTGTGGCGAAGCATAGCTGGATCCTTAGACTTCAGGACATTTTTATTTATTTTTCTGCTGCGTGGTACACTGGGCTCCACAAGGAATAACATTGGGGTGTAGAGTAGGATCTTGATCCGAGACACCAACAGGCTCAAGCTTTGATCTTCTTCCCAAGATGCATAGCACCGCCTCCTATATCACCCCGCCTCCGTGCACAGGAGCTCAGTTTTGTAGTTGGTGCCTTGCAGTAAGCAGGCAGTCAACAGGGGGGCTGCTCCCGCAGCCCTAAGAAAAAGCTATTTCAGAAGAAAGGTGATTCGGAAGACTTCAAGGGCTGCAGCAGTGTCTGGATGTCAGTCAGACATCCCCTGCTGCAGCTCCATCACTCCCCCAGCAGCGCTGTATCCTCCCGCGCTCTGGTTGCCGGGTAATTACAGCGGAGGCTTTGGTGTTCTTCTGGTTAGTCTCACACTCGCTGCTGTTCTCCCGGATCGCGTGGCCGCATACAGGGGGAGGTATGGGGTCTCTTTGGCCCGTTGTAACCGCGATCCGGCGTGGGAGGTGGGCCAGGCGCACTGGCGTGGACACTTTAAGGGGAAGGGGCTCCACTAGCCACCAGGGCACTGGGCACAGGTCGGTTTTCTTCATAAAACGGTTTAACAGCCCACAGCGCCTGGTGGGGAAGCCAGCATGGGGGATAAGGCCTGACCTGTAGCCCCTGCCCCAGGGTGCTATTTAGGCGTAAAATGTTTCTGCACAGGAGCTGCATCTCTCTCCCTCACTCCCTGTCAGCCGCCATTACATGGAGCTGCGCTGTTCCTGGGACTGTTTGGGCAAAATCCTCCTCTGTAAAGCCGCCTGCACGTCAGCGCTGTGCATTTTACAAGACATTGAAGTATTCTACCTGTCAGTGGACAGTGTTAGTTAAGAAAAAGTGCATCCAGTCAGGGTTTTGATAATACAAACACCCTGTGATATACATCCTGTATTTACTGTGTTTTGATATATCTAATGTGTGTATATGTATATATAGAAAAAAAAAAAAAAAAAAAAATATATATATATATATATATATATATATATATATATATCTATCTATATATATATATATATATATATATATATATATATCTATATCTCCATACTGAGTATTGCTAGTCCAGTGCAGTCTTGTCGTATGAAATAATTTCTACATTGTGACTATATGTATGCGTGTGCATGTAGCTGCGGCGTTGCTGCCATGTCATGTATTTCACTCAGCTTGCTACCCCTATATTCTGTAACCTGAGTGGGCTCAGTGCGTCAGGTTTATTAGACTATATAGGTGTTTCACAAAGTATACCTACTGTGTATTTTTCTCTGATTTCAAGTCACCATATGCCTCTGGCATTCCCTGTTTGTACTGAAATACACTGCACAGGGGGTTCTTGCGGTATTGTGCAGCTGGTGAGTACTGTGTTGCCTTTCATTGAGCTTTTGATTGTCTGCTACGGAGGGCAACGGTGCTGGGGCTGAACCCACATTGCGTGGTGATGACGCTGCAGACACATTTGAGGATAACATAGCAGCTGAGGGTTCAGATTCTGGGGGTTCCTTACCCCTCAGTGGGACTGTAGCAACGGGGGTTCAAAATGACCCACCTTGAGCTACCTTCTCCACGCTATTGAATACGCTGGTAATTAGACCCCTATGGGACCTTTTGTGCCGGTACAACCGCTTATGGTCCCTGCGGTTAACCCACCATGGGCAGATCAACTGTCCTATTAGTTACAGCAATTGAACCAATCACTGACTACTCAGAAGTCTAACTCTCGCCCGCCAAAGACCAAGGGGTCCCCTAAGCGGGCAATTACTTCCTCACAATCCACCAACGTCCCAGACACCTTGTCTGATGAGGATGGCGTTTATACTGACCCCACAGATTTCGATCCCAACGCTTCTGGTGGGGATACTGTTTCACAGGTGGATGTTCCTGACTTGTTGGAAGCTATCAGGCTTGTTCTCCAAGTTGATGATGACCGGAGCCTGATGCTGTCCCTAAGAAACTGGACAGGTTTAAACATCAGAGAGTGGATAAACAAGTTTCTCTGACGTCCTAGTGGATGCTGGGAACTCCGTAAGGACCATGGGGAATAGCGGCTCCGCAGGAGACTGGGCACAAAAGAAAAGCTTTAGGACTACCTGGTGTGCACTGGCTCCTCCCCCTATGACCCTCCTCCAAGCCTCGGTTAGATTTTTGTGCCCGACCGAGCAGGGTGCAATCTAGGAGGCTCTCCTGAGCTTCTTAGAAAAAGTTAGTTTTAGGTTTTTTATTTTCAGTGAGACCTGCTGGCAACAGGCTCACTGCATCGAGGGACTAAGGGGAGAAGAAGCGAACCTGCCTGCTTGCAGCCAGCTTGGGCTTCTTAGGCTACTGGACACCATTAGCTCCAGAGGGACTGAACACAGGCCCAGCCTCGGAGTCCGGTCCCAGAGCTGCGCCGCCGGCCCCATTACAGAGCCAGAAGCAAGAAGAGGTCCGGAAAATCGGCGGCAGAAGACATCAGTCTTCACCAAGGTAGCGCACAGCACTGCAGCTGTGCGCCATTGCTCCTCATGCACACCACACACTCCGGTCACTGAGGGTGCAGGGCGCTGGGGGGGGGGGGCGCCCTGAGCAGCAATATAAACACCTTGGCTGGCAAAAATACATCACATATAACCCCCAGGTCTATATGGATGTATATTAACCCCTGCCAGATTCCAGAAAAAAGTGGGAGAAAAGTCAGCCGAGAAGGGGGCGGAGCCTATCTCCTCAGCACACTGGCGCCATTTTCCCTCACAGCTCCGCTGGAAGGACGTCTCCCTGACTCTCCCCTGCAGTCCTGCACTACAGAAAAGGGTAAAACAAGAGGGGGGGGGGGGGGGGGGGGCACTAATTAGGCGCAGTATAATATAAACAGCAGCTATAAAGGGAAAAACACTCTGTATAGTGTTATCCCGGTATATATATAGCGCTCTGGTGTGTGCTGGCATACTCTCCCTCTGTCTCCCCAAAGGGCTAGTGGGGTCCTGTCCTCTATCAGAACATTTCCTGTGTGTGTGCTGTGTGTCGGTACGGCTGTGTCGACAATTGCCTGTAGTGGAGATGTCACCCCCTAGGGCAGGCATGTCAAACTCATGGTCATCCAGCTGTTGTGAAACTACAAGTCCCAGCATGCTTTACCAGCTGATCAGTGGAAGATATGCTGACAAAGCCTGATGGGACTTGTAGTTTCACAACAGCTGGAGGGCCATGAGTTTGACATGCCTGCCCTAGGGGGTCGACACCTGAGTGGATGGGCTTATGGAAGGAATTACGTGAAAGTGTCAGCTCTTTACAAAAGAAGTTTGATGACATGGGACAGCCGGCTACTCAGCTTGTGCCTGTCCAGGCGTCTCAAAGACCATCGGGGGCTCTTAAACGCCCGCTATCACAGATGGCAGATACAGACGCCGACACGGATACTGACTCCAGTGTCGACGATGAAGAGACGAATGTGACTTCCAGTAGGGCCACACGTTACATGATTGAGGCAATGAAAAATGTTTTACACATTTCTGATAGTACAAGTACCGTTAAAAAGGGTATTATGGGGGGGGCGTGGCCTGGAGGCTGAAGGAGAAGGCAGCACTTTACATGAGCTCTCAGGGATCTGAGAGTTTAACTATATAAAAAGAGCCTTCCCATATAATATTTCATATCCTAGACCCTCTGGCTACTACACTGGACTAGCATAAAAGCAGGGAAGTAGAGCTGCGGAGTCGGGGAGCCGTTATTCGGGCTCCTGCGGATTGCGGCCTACTCCTTGCTCAGAAGCCGGGGCCTCAATTTCAACATATACCCACGGGCCGTGCGGTTGCCCTCCCGGGACGTTCGAGAGGCCCGCCTGGACCCCGCTCCTGCTGGAGCCCCCACTGCAGCCTGCCCAGTGCCCCTTGCCGAACTGCGGGGGTGCTCCGGGCCCGGATCGGGGACAAGCCGCGCGCTCCGTGACACGAGCGGCGGCCATCTTGAGAGCCGCACACGGAGAGAAAGTACAGCCGCAGCGAGGAGGAGACATCGGCGGCCCCCGGGTGAGTGAGACTTGCGGGCACGGCTCGGACGAGCCAACAGCACTCCTCTCTCCCCTCCCCGTAGACCCTCACCGGGCGCCCGCAGCCGGACCTGCCTGCACCCTGCCCCTAGCTGGGACATCACCACTGACACCTCTGCATCGGTCCGGCAGTCCTTGCTGGCTGGCGGGGGAAATCCGGGACCGGATCGAAGCCGTGCAGCGCACATCGGAGCGCGGGCGGCGGCCATCTTGCGGAGGACGAGCGGGCGGAGGCGAGGCGGCGGTGACCTGAAGGAGACGTCGGGCGGCCCTAGGGGGTAAGAGACTGCAGCATTGGCCTCAAGGAGGTGAATATATCTCTCCCCCTCGTGTGCCTCTGTCTGCCACCAGCGGCGCACTGCTGCGGAGGACTGCGGGCCTGGCCGGGGCTCCCTCCCCGCCCCCCCCCCCCCCCCCCGCTGGCTAGAGAGGTAGTAAGAAGCAAACATACCAGACGTCCCCCCCTGCCCCTCTGAGGTCTGGGATTAGCTGGGCGGCTCCAGGAGATACAGACCCCCCTGATTCACCCTACCACACCAGCTTCTCTGCAGATATCTGAGAGACCTGAGCGCCCTGGCCCCTCTGCGAGTTCACGTACGGCTGTAGGTGGCTCATTGGATAGTACGGGTGGTCGCCGGGGGAGTCCTACGATCTGCGGGTGCCCCACGTTAGACCTGGAAGCCGTGGGAAAGAGGCCCAGACAGGCGCAGCGGTGGAGGCGAACACGATTGACAGGGCCATTCAACTGCACATTGAAACACCCAGTACCTTCTATCTCCAAGTTATAATTTTCCTCCGGAGTTCCCTGGGCTGGATCTAAACCCTCTACAACTGGTGGCCCGACCCCGATGGTACCTAAGGGGCCTGAAGTGCGGGACTGGAGATCCCCCCCAATGCTTCGTGAGCACACAGAAGAGGATGTCTAGTCGCTTAGCCATGCTGGCCCTGCCCATGCCAATGTAAAACAAGCAGTTTCTTCTACCCATGCCAATATCTACGTAACATCTCGATGATCTAGGAGACAGCGGAGCCTCTGAATTTTCTTATTTAAGTGACCGGAACCGTCGACCTATTTCTCTTAGGCATTAGTATGCCTGCCAGACGCAACAAGCCATCAAAGCCCGCACAGCAGCTTTCATTTTTCAAATCATCTACAAGGATGTCGGGCTCTAAAACCACCGGACCCTCCACGACAGATACGATCCCGCAAACTCCCCCCTCCCTGGAGGTGCCCCCTTCCACACCCAAAGCTGCCACAAGCCTGGACAATGTCAAAGATGGAGATGCTCTAACAGTGGGCACGATGAAACTACTTCTGTCTCGCTTCAAGGAAGACGTGGCAGCGGAATTTCGCACCACACTAACGGCGTGTCAACAATCCATAGATGACCTAGGTGGCCGCACTGACCATCTGGAAATTAAAATGGAGGAGGTCGTGGGATCCCATAACAACCTGCTAGACGCCCATGACGCTTTGGAAGCAGAGGTAAAGCTTTTGCGGGACAAAGTCACAGATCTGGAGGACAGATCGCGTCGAAGCAATCTTAAATTGCGAGGAGTCCCCGAGTCTGTGTCACATAGCAGTTTACACGACTATGCCGTGGCCCTATTTAAAGCTCTATTACCCCAGTCCCCTTCGACAGATCTCCTCATCGACCGAATACATCGACTACCAAAGGCTAGAGCAGCACCTGGAGATGCGCCTAGAGATGTCCTGATGAAAATGCACTACTTCCACGTGAAGGAGGCCTTGCTAAAAGCATCAAGACCAACGTCAGACACATCTTCAGCCCTTAAAGGCCTTCAACTTTTCGGAGACTTGTCAGCAGCCACCCTCTATAAACGGCGGTCCTTTCACTCTATCACGACAGCTCTCAGGAAGGCGGATATCCCTTATCGCTGGGGTTTCCCCACCAAGCTGCTGATTCACCGAGATGGCTCCACTGTCTCTATTTCTACCTCAGATGAAGGAGCAAAGCTGCTCAAATCCTGGAACATTGTAGAACCCTCTGCGGACTCCTCACCCCGTCGACTACAGCAGGACTGGTCTTCGGTGAAGTGAGGCGGCCTGCGCGGGATCGGAAAGCTCCCAAATACGCTACCTCTCTACTTTTCTCTGATGGCTCTCCGGTTATGATGATGATATTGACTGCTGTACCTCTACCCTTATCCGGGAGAACGTTATGTGCCGGGAGAGGCATTGAATGTAGCGGGCGATCAGTCCGTGTTTCAGAAGTATTCATAGATTTGTATACTGTATTTTACTGGCTGCCTAGTTTGTTCTTTTCTTTTACTTATAAGCAAGGTGCATGGAGCTTCCCTGGACAGGGCGGACCCCTACCAAAATTAATCTGTTGATATAACCCAGGTACTCGATATGAAGGGCGAGCCACTGGAGAGACCCTAATGATTCTATTGATTTCATTCTTGGTTTCTATGCCCTAATTCCAGGTTGGACTGTTTTTGTTATGCATTTTATGTTCTTTATGTTCTATTTACTAACATGGGTATTTACATGCCCTAATAGTATCGAGATGTTCATGTGTTCTGCATAGTTTACAGTATAAAAGTATGGCAATGGGTAGGTGCTATGCCACTAACCCCCCCTCTAGACTACACAGCCGCCTTATTATGGCGACTGGTTATGATCTCACGAGAGATCAATTCAGTTTTGTTTTTCTAATTTTTTTTCTGTCTTCCTTCCTGTTCCCAGATATGTTTCCCCCCCCCTTTCAGGTACATCAGTTTAAACACAGAAATTGCTCAAAGGAATTATCAGTCTTAGTGGCAATAGATTATGGTTAATATAATCTCTATTAATGCCAAAGGGCTCAATTCTCCCCATAAACGAAGAGTAGCCCTGAACTTTTTTCATAAACTCAAGGCACAGGTGGTAGCAGTACAAGAGACCCACTTTCAGAGTCAAAACCCCCCCTCCTTCACTAATTCACGCTATCCCCACTGTTATATGGCAAACGGACCCGCCAAGAAAGCTGGCGTGGCTCTTCTTATAGCACAACACTGCTCGTTTGTTCTGTCCGATAAATATGAGGACCCAGACGGGAGATATTTAATCTTAGTGGGCAAACTGGATAATGTAGAAACCACCTTGGTCTCGTGCTATGCACCTAATGCCAAACAAATTCCGTTTCTTAGAACCTTCTGTAGAACTCTTAAGGAACATATTAAGGGAGCCCTTTTGATTTTAGGTGACTTTAATATGGTACTGGACCCTACTGTTGACCGCTCCCGTCCGACCCGGACCCTCCGTAGCAGTCCACCCCAAGAACCCACAGGCAAATTTAGTCAACTGCTAGCTGAGTACGCACTGTATGACGTTTGGAGGGCTAAACACCCGACAGAACGGGATTACACTTTCTATTCTCACGTACACAGTTCGTACTCACGAATAGACTTAGCGCTAGCTGATAAATGGACGCTAGCGGCTGTTAGCAAAATAGACATACTACCCATGTCCTGGTCGGATCACTCACCGCTTATGGTTGTTTGGGATACCAGTAAAAGGGTGGTCCCTCATGCCCCCTGGCGAATGGGCCAATACTTGCTGACCCACCCTGAGGCTCTTCAGGCCATCCAGCAATCTCTGAATTTGTATCTGTCCACTAACCGCCCCAAGGACACATCTGTCTTCACCCATTGGTGTTCTCTGAAAGCCGTGATTAGAGGTTCTGCAATTCAAAGTGCGGCTAGACTTAAACGCGATTATAGGAAGAGACAAGCCTCGGCCGAAAGAGAGGCCGCCCGGTTAGAAGCTGCACATAAAATTAGCCCCGAAAATAAATCTCTTTATAAACAACTTCTCAGTGCCCGTGACAAAGTAAACTCCTTTGCCCTAACCGAAGTTCACCGCAACCTGCAGCGGCTAAACCAAAATATTATAGGCTGGGTAATAGGGCGGGACGGTTACTGGCGCGTAAATTGAGAGGGCGTAGAGCCAAGGAACGCATACATGCGATTCATACATCTTCTGGAGTCAAAGTAACTGATCCGGTTGAGATAGCAAATGCGTTTGCTGAATATTACTCGCAGCTGTATAACCTAAGAGATGACTCTGGTACCCCTCAACCCACCCTGGCAGACATTACCGGATTCTTGGATGGGTTGTCGCTCCCCAACATAGACTCCCAGACCCGCGAATCCCTTAATATTCCTTGGTCACTTGACGAAGTCGAAGCAGCCATTGACTCCTGCCCAGTAAATAAAGCCCCCGGCCCGGATGGGTACCCCTCCAGCTTCTACAAAACATTTAAATCTACCCTTGCCCCACTCTTACAGTCAGTCTATAATGAAGCCACTGACTCCACATGTTTCCCGAAAGAGATGTTAGAGGCTCGAATAGTTACCATCCCTAAGCCAGGAAAACCTCCTACGGTGGTTCAGAATTACCGCCCAATAGCATTGCTGAACACCGACCTTAAACTGTTCGCCAAAATGGTTGCAAATAGGATTTCCCCTCTCTTGCCTAGTTTAATTAACCCGGACCAGGTGGGCTTTGTTCTGGGCAGGCAAGCGTCAGATAACACACGTAGGGTTATTAACCTGATTGACCGCTGCCAGGCCCGGAGCGAACCTCTCTTGCTTCTTTCCCTGGATGCAGAAAAAGCATTCGATAGGCTCCATTGGGATTATTTGAGGGTTACCCTAGGTCATTTTGGATTTGCGGGTAGGATGCTAGACTCTATCTTTGCCTTGTACTCCTCCCCGTCGGCTTCGGTTTTCACCAATGGGTGCAGCTCCTCTATATTTAATATTACTAATGGGACCCGACAGGGATGCCCACTATCACCCCTTATCTTTGTACTAGCTGTGGAACCGCTGGCAGAACGAATCAGGGTGTCAGACTCAATTGTAGGTCCAGAGGTGGGAGGGACACCACATAAAATATGTCTTTTTGCAGATGATATTCTGGTGTGTCTTAGAGAGCCCGAAACGTCCCTACCCCACTTACATTCCCTTTTAAACTCTTATGCAGCGGTCTCTTACTACAAACTGAACGCTACTAAGACTGAGGCCCTACCCTTAAATATTTCTGACAGCGCTCTCAGCCGTCTAAAGAATGACTATAAATATGCGTGGCAACTTAGATCGCTTAAATATCTGGGTGTTCATCTTTCTAGAGGGCGAGACTTAATGGGGTGCAACTATGACCCGCTTTTTCGCGCATTTGAATTGTTAATTAAAGATTGGATGATGCAGGAGGTCTCCTGGGTCGGACGGGTGGCGGCAGCAAAGATGGTCCTTTTACCAAAATTGATGTACCTCTTTCGTACCATCCCTAGGGTTTTCCCTAAAGACGTTTGTAATAGATTCAATCGTCTATTGACTAAATATATATGGGGGGGCTTAAAGCCGAAAGTAGCGAAATCCACGTTGACTGCGTCAAAAGGTTCCGGGGGAGTAGCATATCCAGACTTGGAAAGATACCACATCGCCTGTCTGCTCACCCAAATTAAAGATTGGTTCACCCAGGGCAATGTTAAACCGTGGGTATCCCTGGAACAAGACGCAATATCCCCCTACACACTATCGGATCTGTTATGGCTGCCCTTTAAATCAATCCCAGCCAGAGTTGCCGAGTGCCCAGCAGTTCACGCAACTTTACTGGCATGGAAGGAAGTATTAAAGTCTCTCCCTCCTGATGCTTTGCCCTCCCCCAAGCTATCCCTCCACACTATAGCCCTATTGATCCCAGATTTGCAATTACACCACTGGCGAACCTTGGGTCTCAACACTCTGAAGGATGTCCTCCGAGATGGTGCCTTAGTCCCCTTCTCCCTACTCCAAGATCAATTTCAGGTACCCAAACAAGACTTTCATAAATATCTACAATTAAGGCATTGGCTTCAAAGTTGCTCTCCAAGTCGGGCCCCACATACTGATCCCCCTAAAATACTGATGTCACTCCTAATGCCCAGAGGCAACAGGGGAGGCATTTCCAGATGGTATCAGCATCTTGTAACCGAGTTTCATCATGGGGTCTTCCCTGCACAGACTAAATGGGAAAGCAGTCTTTACGGAGGATATCTGGAAATATATCTTTAAATCTTGTTTTAGAATTTCTCAATGTGTAAATCACTGTGAAATGTATTATAAACTGATCCATAGGGTATATTTAACACCGGACCGTTTACACAAAATCTGGCCTGATGTCTCCGCTAGTTGTTGGAGAAACTGTGGGATGGTGGGCGATATTTTACACATTTTTTGGTTATGCCCGGTAATCCGGGCACTGTGGAGTGAAGTGTTCCTTTTCATTTCCCATATATTGGGAATGGTCCTTGTCCCTGACCCCCTCTTGGCACTCTTTCACTATTGTGGGAAGGAGATGTCCAGCAGTGACAGATATATTCTAGGACATATCCTTATAGCTTCTAAAGCCGCCATTGCCTCCAAATGGAAGTCTGCGGTCATCCCTAATATTTTAATGATAGAAAATAGCGTCCATCAACATTATGTGTTTGAGACAGCGGAGGGCAACTATGCTCCAGGAAGTTCCTCTATTAGTAAGAAATGGATTAAATGGTCCCTATATAAAGAGAGTTTAGGCCAGAAGGGTGCAGACAGAGCTCCAGCAGACATTCCAGACCTCTCTGTACTTTGTTCCCCAGTACACACCTGACACCGATTTACTAAGTGATGCAGACCTCCTACTTTTCACTATACTAACATTCCATTGATGTATTACGATATTCCTGATACGTACCTTTCCCCCCCCCCATGTCTTTATTAGTTCTGTTTTGTATGTATCTCCCCTCCCTCCTCCTGTTTTTTTATTTACCGATTTCATTGTATAAGGTACATGTAATCTGTTTGAAAACTCAATAAAAATTTAATATTAAAAAAAAAAAAAAAGGGTATTATGTTTGGTGAGAAAAAACTACCCGTAGTTTTTCCTGCATCTGAGGAATTAAATGAAGTGTGTGATGAAGCGTGGGTTTCTCCCGATAAAAAACTGATAATTCCTAAAAGGTTATTGGCAACATACCCTTTCCCGCCAGAGGATAGGGCACGTTGGGAAACACCCCCTAGGGTGGATAAAGCGCTCACACGCTTGTCTAAACAGGTGGCACTGCCGTCTCCTGATACGGCCGCCCTTAAGGAACCTGCTGACAGAAAGCAGGAGAATATCCTAAAATGTATATACACTCACACGGGTGTTCTACTGCGACCAGCAATCGCCTCAGCCTGGATGTGCAGTGCTGGGGTGGCGTGGTCGGATTCCCTGACTGAAAATATTGATACCCTGGATAGGGACAGTATATTGCTGACTATAGAGCATTTAAAAGATGCATTTTTATATATGCGTGATGCACAGAGGGATATTTGCCGACTGGCATCAAGAGTGAGTGTGCTGTCCATATCCGCCAGAAGAGGGTTATGGACGCGGCAGTGGTCTGGTGATGCTGATTCCAAAAGGCATATGGAAGTATTGCCTTATAAAGGGGAGGAGTTATTTGGGGTAGGTCTATCAGACCTGGTGTCCACGGCAACTGCTGGGAAATCCACATTTTTACCCCAGGTAGCCTCTCAACATAAGAAGACGCCGTATTATCAGGCGCAGTCCTTTCGGCCCCATAAGGGCAAGAGGACAAAAGGCTCCTCATTTCTGCCCCGTGGCAGAGGGAGAGGAAAAAGGCTGCAGCAAACAGCCAGTTCCCAGGAACAGAAGTCCTCTCCCGCTTCTGCCAAGTCCTCAGCATGACGCGGGGGCTATACAAGCGGACTCAGGCACGGTGGGGGCCCGTCTCAAGAATTTCAGCGCACAGTAGGCTCACTCACAAGTGGACCCCTGGATCCTTCAGATAGTATCTCAGGGGTACAAATTGGAATTCGAGACGTCTCCCCCCTCGCCGTTTCCTAAAGTCTGCCTTGCCGACGTCTCCCTCCGACAGGGAGGCGGTATTGGAAGCCATTCACAAGCTGTATTCCCAGCAGGTGATAATCAAGGTACCCCTCCTGCAACAGGGAAAGGGGTATTATTCCACGCTGTTTGTGGTACCGAAGCCGGACGGCTCGGTGAGACCCATTTTAAATCTAAAATCTTTGAACACTTACATACAGAGGTTCAAATTCAAGATGGAGTCACTCAGAGCGGTGATCGCGAACCTGGAAGAAGGGGATTATATGGTGTCTCTGGACATCAAGGATGCTTACCTCCATGTCCCAATTTACCCTTCTCACCAAGGGTACCTCAGGTTTGTGGTACAGAACTGCCACTATCAGTTTCAGACGCTGCCGTTTGGATTGTCCACGGCACCCCGGGTCTTTACCAAAGTAATGGCCGAAATGATGATACTCCTTCGAAGGAAAGGAGTTTTAGTTATCCCTTACTTGGACGATCTCCTGATAAGGGCGAGATCCAGGGAACAGTTGGTAGTCGGAGTAGCACTATCTCAAGTAGTGCTGCGGCAGCACGGTTGGATTCTCAATATCCCAAAATCGCAGCTGATCCCGACGACACGTCTACTATTCCTAGGGATGATCCTGGACACAGTCCAGAAAAAGGTGTTTCTCCCGGAAGAGAAAGCCAGGGAGTTATCCGAGCTAGTCAGGAACCTCCTAAAACCAGGCCAAGTATCAGTGCATCAATGCACAAGGGTCCTGGGAAAAATGATGGATTCCTACGAAGCAATCCCATTCGGCAGATTCCACGCAAGAACATTCCAGTGGGACCTGCTGGACAAATGGTCCGGATCGCATCTTCAGATGCATCAGCGGATAACCCTGTCCCCAAGGACAAGGGTGTCTCTCCTGTGGTGGTTGCAGAGTGCTCATCTTTTAGAGGGCCGCAGATTCGGCATTCAGGACTGGGTCCTGGTGACCACAGATGCCAGCCTGCGAGGCTGGGGAGCAGTCACACAGGGAAGAAATTTCCAGGGCTTGTGGTCAAGCCTGGAGACATCACTTCACATAAATATCCTGGAGCTAAGGGCCATTTACAATGCTCTAAGCCAAGCAAGACCTCTGCTTCAAGGTCAGCCGGTGCTGATCCAGTCGGATAACATCACGGCAGTCGCCCACGTAAACAGACAGGGCGGCACAAGAAGCAGGAGGGCAATGGCAGAAGCTGCAAGGATTCTTCGCTGGGCGGAAAATAATGTGATAGCACTGTCAGCAGTGTTCATTCCGGGAGTGGACAACTGGGAAGCAGACTTCCTCAGCAGGCATGACCTCCACCCGGGAGAGTGGGGACTTCACCCAGAAGTCTTCCACATGATTGTGAACCGTTGGGAAAAACCAAAGGTGGACATGATGGCGTCCCGCCTCAACAAAAAACTGGACAGGTATTGCGCCAGGTCAAGGGACCCTCAAGCAATAGCTGTGGACGCTCTGGTAACACCGTGGGTGTACCAGTCAGTGTATGTGTTCCCTCCTCTGCCTCTCATACCCAAGGTGCTGAGAATTATACGGCGGGGAGGAGTAAGAACCATTCTCGTGGCTCCGGATTGGCCAAGAAGGACTTGGTACCCGGAACTTCAAGAAATGCTCACAGAGGACCCGTGGCCTCTACCTCTGAGAAGGGACCTGCTACAGCAGGGACCCTGTCTGTTCCAAGACTTACCGCGGCTGCGTTTGACGGCATGGCGGTTGAACGCCGGATCCTAAAGGAAAAAGGCATTCCAGACGAAGTCATCCCTACTTTGATAAAAGCCAGAAAGGATGTAACCGCAAAGCATTATCACTGCATCTGGCGGAAATATGTTGCGTGGTGCGAGGCCAAAAAGGCCCCGATGGAGGAATTTCAACTGGGTCGATTCCTGCATTTCCTGCAAGCAGGAGTGTCTATGGGCCTAAAATTAGGATCCATTAAGGTCCAGATTTCGGCTCTGTCGATTTTCTTTCAAAGGGAACTGGCTTCAGTGCCTGAAGTCCAGACGTTTGTTAAGGGAGTGCTACATATACAGCCTCCTTTTGTGCCTCCAGTGGCACCCTGGGATCTGAATGTTGTTTTGGGTTTCCTAAAATCACATTGGTTTGAACCACTCAACACTGTGGACTTAAAATATCTCACATGGAAAGTGGTCATGCTGTTGGCCCTGGCTTCGGCCAGGCGTGTGTCAGAATTGGCGGCTTTATCCTGTAAAAGCCCTTACCTGATTTTTCATACGGACAGGGCAGAATTGAGGACTCGTCCTCAATTTCTCCCTAAGGTGGTTTCAGCGTTTCACCTGAACCAGCCTATTGTGGTACCTGCGGCTACTAGGGACTTGGAGGACTCCAAGTTGCTGGACGTTGTCAGGGCCCTGAAAATATGTTTCCAGGGCGGCTGGAGTCAGAAAATCTGACTCGCTATTTATCCTGTACGCACCCAACAAGCTGGGTGCTCCTGCTTCTAAGCAGACTATTGCTCGCTGGATTTGTAGTACAATTCAGCTTGCACATTCTGTGGCAGGCCTGCCACAGCCAAAATCTGTAAAAGCCCACTCCACAAGGAAGGTGGGCTCATCTTGGGCGGCTGCCCGAGGGGTCTCGGCTTTACAACTTTGCCGAGCTGCTACTTGGTCAGGGTCAAATACTTTTGTGAAATTTTACAAATTTGACACTCTGGCTGAGGAGGACCTGGAGTTTTCTCACTCGGTGCTGCAGAGTCATCCGCACTCTCCCGCCCGTTTGGGAGCTTTGGTATAATCCCCATGGTCCTTACGGAGTTCCCAGCATCCACTAGGACGTCAGAGAATTTAAGAATTTACTTACCGATAATTCTATTTCTCGTAGTCCGTAGTGGATGCTGGGCGCCCATCCCAAGTGCGGATTATCTGCAATACTTGTATGTAGTTATTGTTAACTAATCGGGTTATTGTTGTTGTAAGCCATCTATCCAGAGGCTCCTCTGTTATCATGCTGTTAACTGGGTTCAGATCACAAGTTGTACGGTGTGATTGGTGTGGCTGGTATGAGTCTTACCCGGGATTCATAAATCCTTCCTTATTGTGTACGCTCGTCCGGGCACAGTATCCTAACTAAGGCTTGGAGGAGGGTCATAGGGGGAGGAGCCAGTGCACACCAGGTAGTCCTAAAGCTTTTCTTTTGTGCCCAGTCTCCTGCGGAGCCACTATTCCCCATGGTCCTTACGGAGTTCCCAGCATCCACTACGGACTACGAGAAATAGAATTATCGGTAAGTAAATTCTTATTTTTACCTCACTGACCATTTAGTTGACATACGTCGGGAGTCCTGGAAAACTCCAGGAAAGAATTCACGCCTAATAAGAAGATGCTGGCTCGCTACCCCCTCGCAGCTGAGCAAAGTAAAAATTGGGAAACACCCCCGCCAGTGGATTCACAGGTGGCGTGGCTGGTAGTATCCTGAGCTCTGCCTGTAACTACAGTCGCGTCTCTGAAAGTACTGATGGATAAGCATGTGGAGGGTTGTTTAAAGGCATTTTACACCCTATCCGGTGCTGCGCATGGGCCCACCATTGCAGCGACATGGGCTGCAGAGGCTGGGGAATCATGGGCTCAGGAGCTGGAGGCGGAGTTGCCTTCCAACGCTTCTGTTCATGCTAGACAATGTCCTATATTGTCACAGCGTCTCATTACATTAATGAGGCGGCTTCTGATGCCGGTGTTCTTGCGGCCAAGGCTTCTATTACGTCCATTTTGGCTCGCCGGATTCTCTGGTTATGGTCCTGGTCTGTGGATCTGGACTCTAAGAAAACTCTGGAGGTACTCCCTTTTAAGGGAGACATTCTTTCGGAGAAGAACTCAACAAGATAGTGGCGGACTTAGCTTCTGCTAAAACAAAACAGCAGGTCCACCTAGTACTGCTCCTTCGGTGCTGAAGGCTAAAAGTACTCCCTTTCGTCCTTCAGGGAAAGCAAAAGGTCAGGCGTACCCAACACACAGGTTCGCACTTCCAAACCCAATAAGCCCAAACCAAACGGGCCTCGGCTGCCCGTCAGCTTGCTTCCAAAACGGACAAGCCTGCAGCATGACGGAGCGGGCCTCCCTCTGGGGGATCCCAGGGTGGGGGGACGACTTCTAGGGTTTACCCGGGAATGGTTGAAGACCACTTCCGATGCCTGGGTACGGGAAGTCGTCACTTGAGTTTACGCCCTATCCTTCAAGAATCGTCCCCCTCATTGATTTTGCCTGACGGATGTCCCTTTGGATCAGGTGAAGGCAAAAACTCTTAATTCGGTGGTACAGTTCCTCCTGAACACAGGAGTGGTAGTACAGGTGCCTCTGGCTCAGAGAGGCAAGGGGTACTATTCACCGCTGTTCCTGGAACCGAAACCGAATGGGTCCTCCCGGCCCATTCTCAATCTCAAGTCCTTGAAAAAATTTGTGAGGGTCTCCAAGTTTCGTATGGTAACTCTTCGCTCTATTGTTCTGGCATTGGTACCTGGGGATTTATATGGTCTCCCTGGACATACAGGACGCTTGCCTGCATATTCCCATTGCAGTGTCGCATCAGCAATATCTGAGGTTTGCGGTTGGCAACCTCCATTACCAATTTCGGGCGTTACTTTTGGTTTGACCACGGCTCCACAAGTTTTCACCAAGGTCATGGCGGTAATGACGGCTGTACTCCGCCGTCAAGGGGTCAGGATCCTACCGTACCTGGACGACTAGTTGATCCTGGCAAATTCCCCAGAAATTCCTACGCCATCTGGGTCTGACTATCCAGTTTCTGCAAGCCCACGGGTGGCTCATCAACTGGAAGAAATCTTCCCTGGTCCCTGCTCAGAGCATGGTGCACCTGGGGGCGTCGTTGGACACTCACAACCAGCAGTTGTTCTTATCTCAGGAGAAGGTCCTGAAACTTCAGGACAGGATTTGATGCTTCCTACCTCTTCCGCATGTGTCGATATATTCGGCAATGCAAGTGCTAGGTCTCATGGTGTCTGCTTTCGACATGGTGTACGCTCAATTCCATTCCCGCCCTCTGCAGAAGCTAATTCTTGCCAAGTGGGACGCCCTGCCTCACTGGATCAGGTCTCAAATGATCTCCATGTCTCCGGAAGTCCGTCTGTCATTGAGCAGGTTGCTTCAGGACCACCGATTTAAGCGGCAGTCGACCCTTCTAAATCTCCAACTGGGTCCTTCTGACGACGGATGCCAGTCTGAGGGGATGGTGCGCGGTGTTGGAGCAACACTCCCTTCAGGGCCGGTGGACCAAGGAACATTCTGGAACTGCGGGAGGGCGGTGTTCAATGCACTGAACTTGGCCCAGAATTTGATACAGAACAGACCTGTTCATGTACAATTGGACAATGCCACCACGGTGGCGTACATAAATCATCAGTGCGGCACTCGAAGCCGCATGGCGATGAGGGAAGTATCAAGGATTCTTCAATGGGCGGAACGCCATCTGCCAGCCATATTGGCAGTGTTCATTCCGGGGGGCCTCAACTGGGAAGCGGGCTTTCTCAGTTGTCAGGACGTACACGCCGGAGAGTGGAGCCTCCATCCAGAAGTATTTAAACTCCTCGTGGACAAGTGGGTCCTTCCAGATGTGGACTTGATGGCGTCTCGACACAATCACAAGGTTCCGGTCTTCGGAGCAAGGGCAAGAGATCCTCAAGCGGCGTTCGTAGACGCACTGGCAATCCCATGGAGCTTTCAGCTGACATATGTGTTCCCTCCAGTGTCACTCCTTTCCAGAGTAATAAGTTCAAACAAGAAGGAGGAACCCTGCTTCTGATCGCTCCAGCGTGGCCCAGACGGCACTGGTTCTCAGATCTAGAGGGTCTCTCGATAGAGCGTCCCCTTCTGCTTCCACAACGACCAGACCTCCTCGTTCAGGGCCCTTGTGTTTACCAGGATTTGGCCCAACTGGCTTTGACGGTGTGGCTCTTGAAGCTTCCATCTTGAGGGCCAAGGGTTTTTCTGAGGCGGTCATTCATACTATGTTGAAGGCCTGTAAGCCAGCTTCTGATCGGATTTGCCATAGGGTCTGGAATTCTTACTTTGCTTGGTGCGCGTCTAATAACCATGACGTTTACAAGTTTAGTACGGCCAAACTTTTGGCCTTCCTACAACAGGGCCTGGATTTAGGCCTTCGTCTGACATCCCTCAAGGTTCACATTTCTGCCTTGTCGGTATGGTTTCAGAGAAAGATTACTACCCTGCCTGATGATCATACTTTCACTCAGGGTGTGTTACGGATTCAACCTCCTGTACCACCAGTGGCCCCTTGGGATTTGTCAGTGGTTCTGGAGGCCTTGCAAGAGTATCCGTTTGAACCTCTTGCGTCTGCAGACCTTAAGTGGCTTTCCCTTAAAGTTTTGTTTTTGCTGGCTATTGCCTCTGCTAGAAGGGTCCCGGACTTAGGTGCCCTTATCCTGTTGGTCCTCCTATCCTTTTTTTTTTCCACCGTGACTGGGCAGTTCTTACAATGCGCCCTGGTTATTTGCTTAAGGTGGTGTCTTCCTTCCACCTTACCCAGGAGATTGTGGTTCCGGCCTTTAGTACTCCTGAGTTGTCCTCCAAAGAGCGGTCTTTGGATGTGGTACGGGCTCTCCGTATCTATGTGAAGAGAACTGCCTCCATTAGGAAGTCTGATTCTCTCTTTGTACTGTTTGGTTTTCACAAACGTGGCTGGCCTGCTAACAAGCAGACCTTGTCCAGATGGATTAGAATGGTGATTGCACATGCTTATGTACAGGTTGGTCTTCCAGCTCCTGCTGCCATCAAAGCTCATTCTAATTGGTCTGTTGGACCTTCTTGGGCCGCCCGCCGTGGTGCGACCCTTGAACAATTGTGCAAGGCGACCACCTGGTCCTCAGTGAACACGTTCATTAGGTTCTATGCCTTCGATGCTTCCGCCTCCCAGGATGCTTCCTGTGGACGCCGGGTACTTGTGCCCGCTACAGTGTGTCCCCTCCCATAAGTAACTGCTTTAGGACATCCCCGATGTTATTCCTTGTGGAGCCCAGTGTACCCCGCAGCAGAAAACAAGATTTATGGTAAGAACTTACCGTTGTTGAATCTTTCTGCAAGGTACACTGGGCTCCACAAGGCGCCCACCCTGACGCACTTAGCTTCTTTGGGTTGGTATGGCATTAGCCGCTGACACCCTCTCCTGTCGGGAGAGTGTGGTGTATGTGGCTACTAACGGTTGTTTTCTCTTGTACCTGCTACTGCATTGGGCTGGTTAACAAAACTGAGCTCCTGTGCACGGAGGCGGGGTGATATAGGGGGCGACGCTATGCATCTTGGGAAGAAGGTCAAAGCTTTGAGCCTGTTGGTGCTTCGGCTCAAGATCCTACTCTACACCCCAATGTTATTCCTTGTGGAGCCCAGTGTACCTCGCAGAAAGAGATTCAACAACGTTAAGTACTTACCATAAATCTTGTTTTAGGGTTAAGGACCCTTTTAAACTTATATGCTGTTTACCACTTTTATTAAATGAGCGACAAGGTGTCCTTCTGTATAGGAGAACACAAAGGAAATTAATGATCACTAAATCTCAAAATTGAAAGTTTCACATATGAGTAATATAAAAACACATTGTAACCTGACATTACAGTTGCTGAGACATCACTGATCCTGGCCCATGTGTATGAATCTACAGTCCATACTGTGCATTTTCTTGCAAGGAAGTCTAACAGCCACCTACTGATTTACCTGTTTAGTAACAGATGGGTGAATGAAAGCATCCAGGATGGAAAATTACATATAAACACTTCAGTTAGTGCATGTATATTACCAAGCTCAGGAATGCATATAGATCATTCTATATTCATTAGCAAATGGATCTGGTATATGTTGATGCACCTCTGACAACTTATATCCTATATACTTCTATGCATCACTTTGTTTCTGTAATATTTGTTATGCAGACTGTCTGTAAAACCTTAGTAGCTCAATATTTCTCATATCTCCACTTGCAGGATTTGACAGGAATAGAGTCAATGGACCAATGTCGCCAAACTCTGCAACAACACAACTGGAATATAGAGGTATTTACCAATGTATCTGAAAGATAGTGCTATGCTGTATGCACAAGTTCTTCGATTTATGTGGTCACATCTTGTACAAAGGCTTGTCATACCCCATCTATCATCTTACCCTGCTGCGAGGTACACTGGGCTCTACAGGGAATGACATTGGGGTGTAGAGTAGGATCTTGATCCGTGGCACCAACAGGCTCAAAGCTTTGACCATCTTCCCAGAATGCATAGCGCCGCTGCCTCTATAACCCCGCCTCCGTGCAAAGGAACTCAGTTTTGTAGTTGGTGCCATGCAGTAAGCAGGCATACAACAGGGGGGCTACTCCAGCAGCCCTGAGAAGAAGGGGGTTATAGAGGCAGCGGCGCTATGCATTCTGGGAAGAAGGTCAAAGCTTTGAGCCTGTTGGTGCCACGGATCAAGATTCTACTCTACACCCCAATGTCATTCCCTGTGGAGCCCAGTGTACCTCGCAGAAAGAGATTTAACAACGGTAAGTTTTTACCATAAATCTCATTTTTCTTAACATTTAGGCAGCTGTCCAGGACAGATTGAATGAACAGGAGGGAGTTCCCAGTGTGTTTAACACCACACCTAACCGGCCGCTGCAGGTGAATACCGCGGACCACAGAGTATATAGTTATGTGGTATCCAGGCCACAACCAAGGGTGAGTTTCTGAGACTTTCGTCTGGCTGCTGCTTGACAAGTGTGCCCCTTGTATGTACAGCCATGTAACATGCCTCTTTCTTGTTTTAGGGGCTCCTAGGGTGGGGTTACTACCTAATAATGCTTCCATTCCGTATCACGTATTACACTCTGCTTGATATTTTTAGG
Source organism: Pseudophryne corroboree (assembly GCF_028390025.1). Classification (NCBI taxonomy): domain Eukaryota; kingdom Metazoa; phylum Chordata; class Amphibia; order Anura; family Myobatrachidae; genus Pseudophryne; species Pseudophryne corroboree. The sequence continues at coordinate 579,585,773 of NC_086449.1, forward strand.
TAAGTTGCTTGCATTGGTTTGTTTCCAGTTGATCTGTGAATGTTTGCGCAACCTCTGTTTTCTCATTTTTAGGGTTGCACTTCGCTTTATTCGACCAGATCCACGAAGCAGAGTCACTGACCCAGTTGGGGACATAGTCTCCTTTATACAGATGTTTGAAGAGAAGTATGGCAGGACACATCCTGTGTTTTACCAGGGGACCTATAGCCAGGTAATATTGCCGTATGGAGTTATTTAAAGCTGTTTCCCTTGTGAATCAACATATCAAATATTTACTTATAAATTGCTTCCCAGTTTATGCCATAAATATCATTAGGACTCCTAAAACCATATGACTGAGCTGAGTTGTTCATACCATAGATCTGTCATAATAGATTGACACAAGCATTAATATATACAATGAAACATTCTCATAATTAGGTATAGAATAAAGTTAAATTTGTCAAATTACTATCAAAACGCAAGCAAACATTATATAACCATGATATATGAAATACGGCTGTGTAAAAAGTGCTGGATGAGCCATAAGCTAAGAAAATATTGCATAAGCTTTCTTGATGTGGGATCATCCTAATTACCTACCAGGCAAAGGAGACAGTGTGTGTTCAGAATAAAATGAAGGTGAGTGCCAGGTAAATGAGTGGTGAAAATAACTCAATTGTTAATAAAATAGCTTGCTCTTTATCCTTTCCTCCATGAGCTTGTATGATTAATAATAATAATTTTATTTATATAGCGCTTTTCTCCCATAGGACTTTACAGACATCAAAAATAGTACATAAGGATTTACTATTACAGCATTTAAAAGAATCACACAAAAATAATTAAAAACAACGGAACCTAAAGAGCACATAAATCAGCAAACTACTGGGTAGTTGCAGATATTTTGGGTAATAACTTCCAGGGGTTTCATATTCCACCCACAAAAGGTACCAGACAAGGCATCCATCTTGTGCGCACCACATAGGATTACCCTGGGTGGGATAGGTTATCCCTAGAAGGAATTACACAAAATCAGTGGTTGGAGAGTTATAACGCTAGGAGTGGGCACCCACCATAACTATCAGGTCCCTGTATTTTTCAACTCGTCCACGAGCGTACCAGATAAGGCAGCCATGTTGGGCGCACTACAAAAGTTACACTGTGGGAGGTGATCCAAGCAAGGTTCAAGGTATATATGGGAAAACTGACGTGTGTAGTAGTATTATATACTGTGTATGAATAGATCCACGTGTAGTATATCCCGCCCACACAGAAACCATCCGAGGCAGTATCTGGGGGCACTGCATAGTTTGTTGCTGGCAGGGTGTACAGACTGTGGGGATATAGTGTACAGGCATAGCATACCGTGGGGCAGATGTACAGCAGTAGCTAGGACATAAAATAATGGTAGACAAAGAGAGAGTAGTTGTCAGGCATACAGTAATTAAAATATAGCATAACGGGTAATGCAGCTAGCAGCAGGGGTGGTGTTGGAAGGAGTCCCAGTGATCTAGGGGACTCCTTCCATGGAGCTTTGGACCCTGATGTACTGTAGGTGACTCATCGGCCTGCAGCAGGAAGGAAGGTGTGTAGCTACTGCGGTAGGAATCACTGTGTAAGGTGGAGGCTTATGTAGTGCTGTCTCAGACCATTTACATTCTTATTCTGCATGCTGTAGTCCTGAGGGATGGCATGGATAGGAAGCTTGAGACCGCTTTTGTGCTTCATCTTGGTTTCGGTCAAGGAGTCAGTGATGAGATGGTAAGGGCACTAGCAGAAGGTTTTGTTATGTAGGGCCAAATAATACATGCAGTCCTTTATTATATCTGGCAGTAATAAGCTTTGGCGCTGGACCTAAGCAAGGATATTGTTTCTCCCAGTCAATACACATAAGTCAAAGGGCCTTAGTTTTCACAAATTCCATATTAGTTTTATATTCCTTATGGGTGTCTGAAAGGATTTGGCAGTTATGTCAATCTCTTATGCTTTCAGAACCGCATTGGGCATGTTGATAGGACTGCCCACATGAGTTTCCGTGTTTATCTCCTCTTAGACTGGTAATTAATTTCTACCAGTGAGGCTTAGGTAAGAGCACATGTATGGGTTGTAAAGTCCTTGGCCAGACTATTCATCTGGTCTTCCTGGATTGACAATCTTTGCCTTACAAAAGCCATTCCATATTTTGTTCTCACAGGAGTGGTAATTCAAGGCTTGGAAGTTTAGTAGAGATTACATTGTTACTCAGATGTGTTCCTATCTTAAATCCATATTTTGTTGACCAATGCTGGACCTAAAACCCTTAAATGTGGGTCAGGTTCTGGATTGTGTCTTTCTGATCATCTCCTTGGAGCTAGACTAGTTCAAGATGCCTGTGGATGTGTTATGGAGTGTTTCACTATGTGAATTACATCAATGTCTCTAAATAGTTGTTGCCACACCATTTCCGTGTGGTTTCAGTGCCGAGGTTGTTTACTGCAATTAAATTGAGCTCCAAGCCATGCTGCAGTCTCTGGGTCAGGAGTCAAATCTTTGGAGTCTCATGGCTGGCTCATCATCTCCACCTGACTCTTTCCCAACAGATGATCATCCTGGGGTTTTGTTTGTCATTCACCAGCCGTTGTTATTGTTCTTATCTAGGAACAGGATTCATCCCTTTGAGGCCGGAGGTTGCTCTTTTGTAGGTTCCATTATGTGGAAGACACCGTTGTTTTTTCACATTGGTTGTCTCATCACATCATTTGTGTTTCCGCATGGCTCTTGAGCTGAAGAAGGTGTTTTTCAATGTGTCTCATTGCTTTCGTCTCAGAATGCCATTGTGGGGAGGATGGGGGTAATTCTAAGTTGATCGCAGCAGGACATTTTTTAGCAGTTGGGCAAAACCATGTGCACTACAGGGGGGGCAGATATAACATGTGCAGAGAGATATAGATTTGGGTGTGGTGAGTTCAATCTGCAATCTAAATTGCAGTGTAAAAATAAAGCAGCCAGTATTTACCCTGCACAGAAACAAAATAACCCACCCAAATCTAACTCTCTCTGCAAATGTTATATCTGCCCCCCCTGCAGTGCACATGGTTTTGCCCAACTGCTAAAAAATTTCCTGCTGCGATCAACTTGGAATTACCCCCCATGTGTAGTTAACATCCACTTGGTCGAATCATGACAAAGCAGTTTTAATTATTTCTGTTGATCCCATTTCTGCTATTCCAGTAGGAAAGTATAGAGGGGGCAGTAGGTTGACTGATCTTTTAAAGGTTCAGGTTTCAAAACTGAAATGGCTGGAAAAAAACAGCTCACCTGATTACTGCAGCTCAGGTAAAAACTAGCAGGTGATACGCCATACCTTGTGATTAAGTACAGGTTAGATTTGTATACAGTGTTGAACATACAATATACAGAAACATAAAATATATATACAATGTTAAATAAGTCCATCCTTCTGTGAATCAAATAGAAAGAGATGTTACAATTTCCTTTTTCTAACGTCCTAGTGTAGGGGTGGCCAAACAGTCGATCGCGATCCGCCGTCCAGCCACCCGAAGCCGTGCCTCTCCTGCCTGCCGCCCTGCCTCCTCAGTCTGGTCTGCGGCAGTGACGGCGGAGTGTATATCTCAAATCAGGTGCCGGTTCGTTAGCCAATGAGAGCTCGCGGACCGGCGCCTGATTTGAGATATACACGCTGCAGTCACCACCGGAGATCACACTGAGAAACAGGGCGGCAGACAGGAGAAGCGCGCGCTGCGCTCTCCACTCCGGTGAGCTCTACTATGGGGGCATATCTGGCAATGTGGGGCATATCTATATCTGGCACTGTGGGGTCATATCTGGCACTGTGGGGTCATATCTGGCACTGTGGGCACATGGCACTGTGGGGGCATATCTGGCACTGTGGGCACATGGCACTGTGGGGGCATATCTGGCACTGTGGGCACATGGGACTGTGGGGGCATATCTGGCACTCTGGGGGCATATCTGGCACTGTGGGCACATGGCACTGTGGGGGCATATCTGTATCTGGCACTGTGGGGGCATATCTGGCACTGTGGGCACATGGCACTGGGGGGGCGGGCATATCTGTAATCTGGCACTATGGGGGCATATCTAGCACTGTGGGCACATGGCACTGTGGGGGCATATCTGTATCTGGCACTGTGGGGGCATATCTGGCACTGTGGGGGCATATCTGGCACTGTGGGGGCATATCTGGCACTGTGGGGGCATATCTGGCACTGTGGGGGCATATCTGTATCTGGCACTGTGGGGGCATATCTGGCATTGGGGGCACATGGCACTGTGGGGGCATATCTGTAATCTGGCACTGTGGGGGCATATCTGGCACTGTGGGCACATGGCACTGTGGGGGCATATGTGTATCTGGCACTGTGGGGGCATATGTGTGTGAGGTTTTTACCTGTGGGGGCCAATGTGTTATTTCGTGTGAGGCAGTCATTACACTCTGTGCAGCAAGGCCACGTCCCTTTTTTTGTTATACCACGCCCACTTGTTATACCACACCCACTTTTTGTTATGCCACGCCCCTATTTTTGCACGCACGCCTGCGGCGCGCGCTATTATTCCTCCTAGGTAGATCACAAAAGATTTTTAGCTTTCAAAGTAGATCGCCGACTCCAAAAGTCTGGCCACCCCTGTCCTAGTGGATGCTTGGGACTCCATAAGGACCATGGGGATAGACGGTCTCCGCAGGAGACATGGGCACTTTAAGAAAGAATTTAGGTTCTGATGTGCACTGGCTCCTCCCTCTATGCCCCTCCTCCAGACCTCAGTTTGATACTGTGCCCAGACGAGCTGGGTGCTTTTCAGTGAGCTCTCCTGAGTTTGCTGAGAGAAAGTATTTTGTTAGGTTTTTTATTTTCAGAGAGCACTGCTGGCAACAGACTCCCTGCATCGTGGGACTGAGGGGAGAGAAGCAGCCCTACTCTCTGAAGCTAGGTCCTGCTTCTTAGGCTACTGGACACCATTAGCTCCAGAGGGATCGGTACGCAGGATTTCACCTTCGCCGTCCGGTCCTAATGCCGCGCCGCCGTCCCCCTCGCAGAGCCGGAAGACAGAAGCCGGGTGAGTATGAGAAGCAAAGAAGACTTCACAGGCGGCAGAAGACTCCGTGTTCTTCACTGAGGTAACGCACAGCACTGCAGCTGTGCGCCATTGCTCCACACACCTACACATACTCCGGTCACTGTAAGGGTGCAGGGCGCGGGGGGGGGGGGGCGGGGTGCCCTGGGCAGCATTTGGGACCTCTTTTGGCAAAGTTAAGCATATATACAGCTGGGCACTGTATGTATGTATGAGCCCCACCAAAAAATTGCACATTTAAGCGGGACAGAAGCCCGCCGCCGAGGGGGTGGGGCTTCTTCCTCAGCATTCACCAGCGCCATTTTTTCTCCACAGCTCCGCTGAGAGGAAGCTCCCCAGGCTCTCCCCTGCAGATGCACGGTAGAAGAGGGTAAAAAGAGAGGGGGGGGGGGGGGGGGGGCACATAATTAGGCGCAAAAAGCAATATACACAGCAGCTACTGGGTTAACATTAAGTTACTGTGTTATTCCTGGGTTTATAGCGCTGGGGTGTGTGCTGGCATACTCTCTCTCTGTCTCTCCAAAGGGCCTTGTGGGGGAACTGTCTTCAGAGAGGGCATTCCCTGTGTGTGTGGTGTGTCGGTACGCTTGTGTCGACATGTCTGATGAGGAAGGCTATGTGGAAGCAGAGCGGGAGCAAATGAATGTGGTGTCTCTGCCGACGGCGCTGACACCTGATTGGATGGATATGTGGAAGGTTTTTAAATGATAATGTTAATTCCTTGCATAAAAAGTTAGAAAAAGCTGAAGCCTCGGGACAGTCAGGGTCCCAACCCGTGCCTGATCCTATGTCGCAGAGGCTGTCAGGGTCTCAGAAGCGCCCACTATCCCAAACTGTTGACACAGATACCGACATGGATTCTGACTCCACTGTCGATTACGATGATGCAAAGTTACAGCCAAATTTGGCTAAATCCATCCGTTATATAATTATAGCAATTAAGGATGTGTTGCACATCACAGAGGAAACCCCAGTCCCTGACAAGAGGGTGCATATGTATGGGGAAAAGAAGCCGGAGGTAACCTTTCCCCCCTCACACGAGCTAAATGAGTTATGTGAAAAGGCTTGGGAATCTCCAGATAAAAAACTGCAGATTTCCAAAAGGATTCTTATGGCGTATCCTTTCCCGCCAACGGACAGGTTACGCTGGGAATCCTCCCCTAGGGTGGACAGCTTTAACACGCTTATCCAAGAAGGTAGCCCTGCCGTCACAGGATACGGCTACCCTCAAAGATGCTGCGGATCGCAAACAGGAGGTTACCCTGAAGTCAATTTATACACATTCAGGTACCTTACTGAGGCCGGCAATCGCGTCGGCCTGGGTGTGTAGTGCTGTAGCAGCATGGATGGATACTTTAGCTGAGGAAATTGATACCTTAGACAAGGATAATGTATTGTTGACCCTGGGGCATATTAAAGACGCTGTCCTATGTATGAGAGATGCTCAAAGAGACATTAGTCTACTGGGTTCTAGAATAAATGCTATGTCGATTTCTGCCAGAAGGGTCCTGTGGACTCGGCAATGGACAGGTGATGCTGACTCAAAAAGGCATATGGAGGTTTTACCTTACAAGGGTGAGGAATTGTTTGGGGAGGGTCTCTCGGACCTGGTCTCCACAGCTACAGCTGGAAAGTCAATTTTTTTGCCTTTTATTCCCTCACAGCCTAAGAGAGCACCGTATTATCAAATGCAGTCCTTTCGATCACAAAGAAACAAGAAAGTCCGAGGTGCCTTCTTTCTTGCCAGAGGCAGGGGCAGAGGTAAGAAGCTGCACAACACAGCTAGTTCCCAGGAACAGAAGTCCTCCCCGGCCTCTACAAAATCCACCGCATGACGCTGGGGCTCCACAGGCGGAGTTAGGCCCGGTGTGGGCACGTCTTCGAAATTTCTGCCACAAGTGGGTTCACTCCCAGGTGGATCCCTGGGCGATAGAAATTGTGTCTCAGGGATACAAGCTGGAATTCGAAGAGATGCCCCCTCACCGATACCTCAAATCGGCCCTACCAGCTTCCTCCCACGAGAGGGAAATAGTGTTAACTGCAATTCACAAATTGTATCTTCAACAGGTGGTGGTCAAGGTTCCCCTCCTTCAACAGGGAAGGGGTTATTATTCGACCATGTTTGTAGTCCCGAAACCGGACGGTTCGGTCAGACCCATATTGAATTTAAAATCCCTGAACATATACCTGAAAAGGTTCAAGTTCAAGATGGAATCGCTGAGAGCGGTCATCACAAGCCTGGAGGGGGGGGGGGGGATTTTATGGTGTCAATGGACATAAAGGATGCATACCTTCATGTCCCCATTTATCCACCTCATCAGGCGTACCTCAGATTTGTGCTACAGGATTGTCATTACCAATTTCAGACGTTGCCGTTTGGTCTCTCCACGGCACCGAGAATATTTACCAAGGTAATGGCGGAAATGATGGTACTCCTGTGGAAGCAAGGGGTCACCATTATCCTGTACTTGGACGATCTCCTCATAAAAGCGAGATCAAGAGAGCAGTTGCTGAACAGCGTCGCACTTTCTCTGCAAGTGTTACGGCAACACGGCTGGATTCTGAATATTCCAAAGTCGCAGTTGGTTCCTACGACTCGTCTGCCTTTCCTGGGCATGATTCTAGACACAGACCAGAAAAGGGTTTATCTCCCGATAGAGAAAGCTCAGGAACTCATGACACTGGTCAGGAACCTATTAAAACCAAAACAGGTGTCAGTACATCACTGCACTCGAGTCCTGGGAAAGATGGTCGCATCATACGAGGCCATTCCCTTCGGCAGGTTCCATGCGAGGACCTTTCAATGGGACTTACTGGACAAGTGGACCGGATCACATCTTCAGATGCATCAGTTAATCACCCTATCCCCCAGGGCCAGGGTGTCACTCCTGTGGTGGCTGCAGAGCGCTCACCTTCTCGAGGGCCGCAGATTCGGCATTCAGGACTGGGTCCTGGTGACCACGGACGCAAGCCTCCGAGGTTGGGGAGCAGTCACACAGGGAAGAAATTTCCAAGGTCTGTGGTCAAGTCAAGAGACTTGCCTTCACATCAACATTCTGGAACTAAGGGCCATATACAACGCCCTACGTCAAGCGGAGAATCTGCTTCACGACCAACCGGTTCTGATTCAGTCAGACAACATCACCGCAGTGGCTCATGTAAACCGACAAGGCGGCACAAGGAGCAGGGTGGCGATGGCGGAAGCCACCAGAATTCTTCGCTGGGCGGAGAATCACGTAAGCGCACTGTCAGCAGTGTTCATCCCGGGAGTGGACAACTGGGAAGCAGACTTCCTCAGCAGACACGACCTCCACCCGGGAGAGTGGGGACTTCATCAGGAAGTCTTCGCACAGATTACAAGTCGGTGGGAACTGCCACAGGTGGACATGATGACATCCCGCCTCAACAAAAAGCTACAGAGGTATTGCGCCAGGTCAAGAGACCCTCAGGCGATAGCTGTGGACGCCCTGGTCACACCGTGGGTGTTCCAGTCGGTCTATGTATTTCCTCCTCTTCCTCTCATACCCAAGGTGCCGAGGATAATAAGAAAAAGAGGAGTGAGAACAATCCTCATTGTTCCAGATTGGCCACGAAGGACTTGGTATCCAGATCTGCAAGAAATGCTCACAGAGGACCCGTGGCCTCTTCCTGTAAGACAGGACTTGTTGCAACAGGGGCCCTGTCTGTTCCAAGACTTGCTGCGTTTGACGGCATGTCGGTTGAACGCCGGATCCTAGCAGAGAAAGGCATTCCGGATGAGGTCATTCCTACGCTGATAAAGGCTATTAAGGATGTTACAGCTCAACATTATCACCGTATATGGCGAAAATATGTTGCTTGGTGGAATTCCAGCTGGGCCGTTTCCTTCACTTCCTACAGTCCGGAGTGAATTTGGGCCTAAAATTTGGTTCCATTAAGGTCCAGATTTCGGCCCTATCCATTTTCTTTCAAAAGGAGTTGGCTTCTCTACCTGAAGTTCAGACGTTTGTAAAGGGAGTGCTGCATATTCAGCCTCCTTTTGTGCCTCCAGTGGCACCTTGGGATCTTAACGTGGTGTTAAGTTTCCTGAACTCCCACTGGTTTGAACCACTTAAAACGATGGAGTTGAAATATCTCACGTGGAAGGTGGTCATGCTATTAGCCTTGGCTTCGGCTAGGCGTGTGTCAGAGTTGGCGGCTTTGTCACATAAAAGCCCCTATCTGGTTTTCCATGTGGATAGAGCAGAATTGCGGACCCGTCCACAATTTCTGCCGAAAGTGGTTTCATCTTTTCATATAAACCTTGACTTGGAGGATTCCGAGTTGCTTGATGTGGTCAGGGCTTTGAAGGTTTATGTAGCCAGAACGGCTAGGGTCAGGAAAACAGAGTCGTTGTTTATCCTGTATGCATCCAACAAGCTTGGTTCTCCTGCTTCAAAGTAAACTATTGCTCACTGGATCTGTAACACGATTCAGCAGGCTCATTCTGCGGCTGGATTGCTGCTGCCAAAATCAGTTAAGGCCCATTCCACTAGGAAGGTGGACGGCTCTTGGGCGGCTGCCCGAGGGGTCTCGGCATTACAACTTGGCCGAGCGGCTACTTGGTCAGGTTCAAACACTTTTGCAAAGTTCTACAAGTTTGATACCGTGGCTGAGGAGGACCTCTTGTTTGCTCAATCGGTGCTGCAGAGTCATCCGCACTCTACCGCCCGTTTGGGAGCTTTGGTATAATCTCCATGGTCCTTACAGAGTCCCCAGCATCCACTAGGACGTTAGAGAAAATAAGATTTTACTTACCGGTAAATCTATTTCTCGTAGTCCGTAGTGGATGCTGGGTGCCCGTCCCAAGTGCGGACTTCTTCTGCAATACTTGTATATAGTTATTGCTTCAATAAGGGTTATGTTATGGTTGCATCAGGGTTTGACCTGATGCTCTGTCGTTTGTCATGCTGTTAACTGGTTGTTTTCACATGTTATACGGTGTGATTGGTGTGGCTGGTATGAATCTTGCCCTGGATTACCAAAATCCTTTCCTTGTACTGTCAGCTCTTCTGGGCACAGTTTCTCTAACTGAGGTCTGGAGGAGGGGCATAGAGGGAGGAGCCAGTGCACACCAGAACCTAAATTCTTTCTTAAAGTGCCCATTTCTCCTGCGGAGCCCGTCTATACCCATGATCCTTACGGAGTCCCCAGCATCCACTACGGATTACGAGACATAGATTTAGCGGTTAGTAAAATCTTATTTTTACAAGGGAAATTAAATAACAAGTATCCAACCACCAGTTGGTTAATCTACCGTTACTTGATGTGATATGGGTAAGAAGCCATTTAACACAAGCCTTTTAATCCATTACTTTTTTTCTACAGGAGGTAGTAATCACTGTTCCGAAGATGTAATAAAATATAATTGCCATTATATTCAAAAACAGGATAAATATTAAATCGGTCTACTCACACTCTAAGGGTTCTATTCATGAAGCAGTGAAAAGAGTGGAGAAGTGAGCCTGTGGAGAAGTTGCCCATTACAACCAATCAGCTGCTCTGTACAATTGTATAGTATTCAAATTATAAATGTTACTTCAATGCAGGTTGTTTGCCATGAGCATCTTCTCCATGGCTCACTTCACACCTTTCACTACTTTAAAATTAAAAATTGTATATAACAGTTCTCACACTCATATTTCCTAATTGTACTCATACTGGAGTTTGAATGAAAATGGGGCATGTAGCAAGTCCCAAAACTTGAGACAATCAATCCCAGCTTTTCCACACCTCCTTGTAAGGTATTGAGGAGCAGATGTACTAAGCCTTGTAAAGTGATAAAGTGGACCGAGTTAAAGGGGTCTATGTAAGCTTTGTAGAGAGTGTACCAACCAACCAGCTCTTACTGTAAAGTGCCCCATAAGCTACAACGATAGTGCCCGATTTCATCCGATTTCGATAAACCGGATGGAAAGTGGCAAATCAGATGTGTTTTTACATCCGATCCGATGTGCGGTCCTGTGAGCATCGGATCGGAGCCCCTAGGTTTTTAGTGCTGCACTCATGATTTCTCGGATCCCGCAGGCATGGCTGGGATCGTATAAGATACATCATAAGCAAAAGGCCGCATACGATGTATCCTATGCGATCCTGCCACCCGGGAGGCTGCTGGGCGGTTCAAGGGAAATGTTATGCGACATGAGGGTCCGACATGTCGCTGTAGTGATTGGGGCCCTTAACTTCTCAAACACATCCTGTAACATGGCATTTTGTAGCTGATTGGCTGGTACTTTAGTCATGCCCAAGTTATATGTTGTTCTTTTACCATACCGAGATAAGTAGTGGGCATGCAGCTCTGCTCGGTGGTTTTTGATGCACATCTTCAGTCTTCTCCGGATCTCATGCTTTAGCGTCCACAGTATTATGCAACTCTCTTAGGGATAGATCTGGGACATCCCCATGGTATTCCAATGTCCTCCAATTGGATGACAGGGAAGTATGATTTTTGTATTTAAGTGTAATTTCTCTAACGTCCTAAGTGGATGCTGGGGACTCCGTAAGGACCATGGGGAATAGCGGCTCCGCATTAGACTGGGCACAAAGTAAAAGCTTTAGGACTAGCTGGTGTGCACTGGCTCCTCCCCCTATGACCCTCCTCCAAGCCTCAGTTAAGATTTTGTGCCCGAACGAGAAGGGTGCAATCTAGGTGGCTCTCCTGAGCTGCTTAGAGTAAAAGTTTAAATAGGTTTTTTTATTTTCAGTGAGACCTGCTGGCAACAGGCTCACTGCATCGAGGGACTAAGGGGAGAAGAAGCGAACTCACCTGCGTGCAGAGTGGATTGGGCTTCTTAGGCTACTGGACATTAGCTCCAGAGGGACGATCACAGGTTCAGCCTGGATGGGTCCCGGAGCCGCGCCGCCGGCCCCCTTACAGAGCCAGAAGAGCGAAGAGGTCCGGAAAAATCGGCGGCAGAAGACGTTCCTGTCTTCAAATAAGGTAGCGCACAGCACCGCAGCTGTGCGCCATTGCTCTCAGCACACTTCACATTCCGGTCACTGAGGGTGCAGGGCGCTGGGGGGGAGCGCCCTGAGACGCAATAAAACACGTTTTAAACCTTATATGGCTAAAGAAATGCATCACATATAGCTCCTGGGCTATATGGATGCATTTAACCCCTGCCAGTTTTCCTAAAAAAAGCGGGAGAAAAGGCCGCCGTGAAGGGGGCGGAGCCTATCTCCTCAGCACACAAGCGCCATTTTCCCTCACAGCTCCGTTGGAGGGAAGCTCCCTGGCTCTCCCCTGCAGTCACTACACTACAGAAAGGGTTAAAAAAGAGAGGGGGGCACTAATTAGGCGCAGTATTAACTATACAGCAGCTATAAGGGGAAAAACACTTATATAAGGTTATCCCTATATATATATAGCGCTCTGGTGTGTGCTGGCAAACTCTCCCTCTGTCTCCCCAAAGGGCTAGTGGGGTCCTGTCCTCTATCAGAGCATTCCCTGTGTGTGTGCTGTATGTCGGTACTTTTGTGTCGACATGTATGAGGAGAAAAATGATGTGGAGACGGAGCAGATTGCCTGTAATAGTGATGTCACCCCATAGGGGGTTGACACCTGGGTGGATGAACTGTTGGAAGGAATTACGTGACCGTGTCAGCTCTGTATAAAAGACAGTGGTTGACATGAGACAGCCGGCTACTCAGCTTGTGCCTGTCCAGACGTCTCATAGGCCGTCAGGGGCTCTAAAGCGCCCGTTACCTCAGATGGCAGAGATAGACGCCGACACGGATACTGACTCCAGTGTCGACGGTGAAGAGACAAATGTGACTTCCAGTAGGGCCACACGTTACATGATTGAGGCAATGAAAAATGTTTTACACATTTCTGATAATACGAGTACCACCAAAAGGGGGTATTATGTTCGGTGAGGAAAAACTACCTGTAGTTTTCCTGAATCTGAGAAATTAAATGAGGTGTGTGATGATGCGTGGGTTTCCCCCGATAACAACTGATAATTTCTAAAATGTTATTGGCAGTATATCCTTTCCCGCCAGAGGTTAGAGTGCGTTGGGAAACACCCCCTAGGGTGGATAAAGCGCTCACACGCTTGTAAGGGCTCTACCTTCGCCTGAGATGGCCGCCCTTAAGGATCCTGCTGATAGAAAGCAGGAGGGTATCCTAAAAGGTATTTACACACATACTGGTGTTATACTGCGACCAGCAATCGCCTCAGCCTGGATGTGCAGTGCTGGGTTGGCGTGGTCGGATTCCCTGACTGAAAATATTGATACCCTAGATAGGGACAGTATATTTTTGCCTATAGAGCATTTGAAAGATGCATTTCTATATATGCGTGATGCACAGCGGAATATTTGCCGACTGGCATCAAGTCTAAGTGCGTTGTCCATTTCTACCAGTAGAGGGTTATGGACAAGTCAGTGGTCAGGTGATGCGTATTCCAAACGGCATTTGGAAGTATTGCTTTATTAAGGAGTTATTTGGGGTCGGTCTTTCAGACCTGGTGGCCACGGCAACAGCTGGGAATTCCACGTTTGTACCCCAGGTCGCCTCTCAACATGAGAAGACGCCGTATTATCAGGCGCAGTCTTTTCGTGGACAAGCGGGCAAAAGGTTCCTCATTTCTGCCCCGTGACAGAGGGAGAGGAAAAAGGCTGCAGAAATCGGCCAGTTCCCAGGAACAGAAACCCTCTCCCGCCTCTGCCAAGCCCTCAGTATACGCTGGGGCTTTACAAGCAGAATCAGGCACGGTAGGGGGCCCGTCTCAATGAATTTCAGTGCGCAGTGGGCTCACTCGCAAGTAGACCCCTGGATCCTTCAGGTGATATCTCAGGGGTACAAATTAGAATTCGAGACGTCTCCCCCTCGCCGTTTCCTAAAGTCGGCTTTACCGATGTCTCCTTCTGACAGGGAGACAGTTTTGGAAGCCATTCACAAGCTGTATTCCCAGCAGGTGATAATCAAGATACCCCTCCTGCAACAGGAAACGGGGTATTATTCCACACTGTTGTGGTACCGAAGCCGGACGGCTCGGTGAGACCGATTCTAAATCTAAATTCTTTGAACACTTACATACAGAGGTTCAAATTCAAGATTGAGTCACTCAGAGCAGTGATTGCGAACCTGGAAGAAGGGGACTACATGATGTCTCGGGACATCAAGGATGCTTACCTTAATGTAAAAATTTACCCTTCTCACCAAGGGTACCTCAGGTTTATGGTACAGAACGGTCACTATCAGTTCAGACGCTGCCGTATGGATGGTCCACGGCACCCCGGGTCTTTACCAAGGTAATGGCCGAAATGATGATATTCCTTCGAAGGAAGGGAATTTTAGTTATCCCTTACTTGGACAATTCCCTGATAAGGGTAAGATCCAGGGAACAGTTGGAGGTCGGTGTAGCACTATCTCAGGTAGTGTTGCGGCAGCACGATTGGATTCTCAATATTCCAAAATCGCACCTGGTTCCGACGACGTGTCTTCTGTTCCTAGGGATGATCCTGGACACAGTCCAGAAAAAGGTGTTTCTCCCGGAGGAGAAAGCCAGGGAGTTATCCGAGCTAGTCAGGAACCTCCTAAAACCGAGCCAAATCTCAGTGCATCAATGCACAAGGGTTCTGGGTAAAATGGTGGCTTCCTACGAAGCAATCCCATTCGGCAGATTCCACGCAAGAACTTTCCAGTGGGACCTGCTGGACAAATGGTCCGGGTAGCATCTTCAGATGCATCAGCGGATAACCCTGTCACCAAGGACAAGGGTGTCCCTCCTGTGGTGGTTGCAGAGTGCTCATCTTCTAGAGGGCCGCAGATTAGGCATTCAGGACTGGGTCCTGGTGACCACGAATGCCAGCCTGCGAGGCTGGGGAGCAGTCACACAAGGAAGGAATATCCAGGGCTTATGGTCAAGCCTGGAGACATCACTTCACATAAATATCCTGAAGCTAAGGGACATTTACAATGCTCTAAGCTTAGCAAGACCTCTGCTTCAAGGTCAGCCGGTGTTGATCCAGTCGGACAACATCACGGCAGTCACCCACGTAAACAGACAGGGTGGCACAAGAAGCAGGAGGGCAATGGCAGAAGCTGCAAGGATTCTTCGCTGGGCGGAAAATCAGGTGATAGCACTGTCAGCAGTATTCATTCCGGGAGTGGACAACTGGGAAGCAGACTTCCTCAGCACGACCTCCACCCGGGAGAGTGGGGACTTCACCCAGAAGTCTTCCACATGATTAAAAACTCGACAGGTATTGCGCCAGGTCCAGGGACCCTCAGGCAATAAGCTGTAGACGCTCTGGTAACACCGTGGGTGTACCAGTCAGGGTATGTGTTCCCTCCTCTGCCTCTCATACCCAAGGTACTGAGATTGATAAAATGGAGAGGAGTAAGCACTATATTCGTGGTTCCGAATTGGCCAAGAAGGACTTGGTAACCGGAACTCCAAGAGATGCTCACGGAGGATCCGTGGCCTCTACCTCTAAGAA
Source organism: Pseudophryne corroboree (assembly GCF_028390025.1). Lineage (NCBI taxonomy): Eukaryota > Metazoa > Chordata > Amphibia > Anura > Myobatrachidae > Pseudophryne > Pseudophryne corroboree. The sequence continues at coordinate 579,601,313 of NC_086449.1, forward strand.
GGGACCTGCTCCAGCAAGGACCCTGTCTGTTCCAAGACTTACCGCGGCTGCGTTTGACGGCATGGCGGTTGAACGCCGGATCCTGAAGGAAAAAAGGCATTCCGGATGAAGTCATCCCTATCCTGATCAAAGCCAGGAAGGATGTAACCGCAAAAACATTATCACCGCAATTGGCGAAAATATGTTGCGTGGTGCGAGGCCAGTAAGGCCCGACGGAGGAAATTCAACTGGGTCGATTCCTACATTTCCTGCAAACAGGAGTGTCTATGGGCCTGAAATTGGGGTCCATTAAGGTTCAAATTTCGGCCCTGTCAATTTTCTTCCAAAAAGAACTAGCTTCAGTCCCTGAAGTTCAGACGTTGTAAAAGGGGTACTGCATATACAGCCTCCTTTTGTGCCTCCAGTGGCACTTTGGGATCTCAATGTAGTTTTGGGTTCCAAAAGTCACATTGGTTGGAACCACTTAAATCTGTGGAGTTAAAATATCTCACATGAAAAGTGGTCATGCTGTTGGCCCTGGCCTGGGCCAGGCGCGTGTCAGTATTGGCGGCTTTATCCTGAAAAAGCCCTTATCTGATTTTCCATTCGGACAGGGCGGAATTGAGGACTCGTCCTCAGTTTCTCCCCAAGGTGGTTTCAGCGTTTCACCTGAACCAACCTATTTGTGGTGCCTGCGGCTACTAGGGACTTGGAGGATTCCAAGTTGCTGGACGTAGCCAGGGCCCTGAAAATATATGTTCCAGGATGGCTGGAGTCAGAAAATCTGACTCGCTGTTTATCCTGTATGCACCCAACAAGCTGGGTGCTCCTGCTTCTAAGCAGACTATTGCTCGTTGGATTTGTAGTACAATTCAGCTTGCACATTCTGTGGCAGGCCTGCCACAGCCAAAAATCTGTAAATGCCCACTCCACAAGGAAGGTGGGCTCATCTTGGGCGGCTGCCCGAGGAGTCTCGGCTTTACAACTTTGCCGAGCAGCTACTTGGTCAGGAGCAAATACGTTTGTAAAATTCTACAAAATTGATATCCTGGCTGAGGAGGACCTGGAGTTCTCTCATTGGTGCTGCAGAGTCATCCGCACTCTCCCTCCCGTTTGGGAGCTTTGGTATAATCCCCATGGTCCTTACGGAGTCCCCAGCATCCACTTAGGACGTTAGAGAAAATAAGAATTTACTTACCGATAATTCTATTTCTCATAGTCCGTAGTGGATGCTGGGCGCCCATCCCAAGTGCGGATTGTCTGCAATACTTGTACATAGTTATTGTTACAAAAATCGGGTTATTATTGTTGTGAGCCATCTTTCAGAGGCTCCTCTGTTATCATGCTGTTAACTGGGTTCAGATCACAAGTTGTACGGTGTGATTGGTGTGGCTGGTATGAGTCTTACCCGGGATTCAAAATCCTTCCTTATTGTGTACGCTCGTCCGGGCACAGTATCCTAACTGAGGCTTGGAGGAGGGTCATAGGGGGAGGAGCCAGTGCACACCAGATAGTCCTAAAGCTTTCTTTAGATGTGCCCAGTCTCCTGCGGAGCCGCTATTCCCCATTGTCCTTACGGAGTCCCCAGCATCCACTACGGACTATGAGAAATAGAATTATCGGTAAGTAAATTCTTATTTTTTTTTCCTCAGACCATTGGGGGACTCTGGATACCCTATCCTTTTATTATCAGTTACTTACATATAACTCCAGCGTGTTCTGTTGCGCTTTACATCCTACTATTACGCACTTTTTTTTTTTTTTCTCTGCTATATTTGTTAGTGTTTTGGTGCTTTTGTTTAGAGAATGTTGCTCTCATCTCTCCCTTTTCTTTGTACCATTGGTTTTGTCTTTTGGGGCATTATAAGAAAAATACTGAACCCCAGGTGTTCACTGAGGAATAGAGGGAGAGGAACATGAGCTTTTAGATATATATGTAATAGGGTGTGATTTTGGCCATTATGCCAGTCTGCATTAATGTAAAAGGCTGCCTCTTTAAATCTGAAGTTTTGAAAATCACAACGGTTTCCAGAAATCGGACCCTATTACATATACATTGGTGTATGCTTTAATGTACACTAGATCCTGTACTGCACATCTATAGCCCATGAGATTTATTTTAAGCATACACATACTTTTATTCAATTAGTAGACAGTTTGTTGTCTTTTATTGGCACTTTAATGCATTGTGTCTTCATTTAGGGCCTAAATGATGCCAAACAGGAGCTGCGCTTCTTGTTAGTATATCTACATGGGGAAGATCATCAAGATTCTGATGAATTTTGCAGGTGGGTCTGTCTCTTGGGTGTTTTTTTTATTTTTTAGTATTTTAAATGTTAACTTACTTGGGGCTAGTGTGGTCAACTACTGACTCTTCTTACAGGAACACCCTTTGCACGTCAGAGGTCACTCATTTTGTCAATAGCAGAATGTTATTTTGGGCATGTTCCACCAACAAGCCAGAGGGATTCAGAGGTGAGTTTATTACCGTACCATTTTTCTATGTATATGTGGATGTTAGGAAATTGTTTAATGTAGGAATAACTAAAATCTTGAATTTCATATAAAACAGTTTCCCAGGCCCTGCGTGAGAATACCTACCCCTTCCTTGCCATGATCATGCTGAAGGACCGTAGGATGACTGTTGTTGGTAGGCTGGAAGGTTTAATTCAGCCGCAGGACTTAATTAACCAGCTGACATTTATCATGGAGGCTAACCAGACATACTTAGTGTCAGAGCGACTGGAACGGTAAATCAATAAAACAGACTCTCTCTCTCTCTCTCTCTCTCTCTCTCTCTCTCTCATATATTTCTGTACAAATGCACAATGTGGTACTGCAAATATGGACATGCTATGCCTCAGCATTTAAGATGCACATTATAAGGTGCGATTGGGAAATGGTCAGCTCTGTGCAATTTGGCTACCCACCTGGCGAGCTAAATAAAAAGCAGATTTTTAGGCAAAAGGTTATCCAATCAGATCTTAACAGAAATGGGTGACTTGTCCTTAGCACTTCCTGACCTGCTCTCCAAAGGTCATGCATTTCACTGTGGTTCTCAGTCAAACTGATTTTCATAGTATAGTTTGGGCTCACAAACCTTACTGTTCGACCAAATTAATCAGACTGCCACAGTGATTAACCGAAGCTAAAGAGCTTAATAGGTATGAAGCAGTTTATAATGGTTTCTAATATTAGGAAATACTTACTTTGGTTTAACATATCAATAACCATTAATTTCCTATATATGTAAGCTTGCTGCTAGTCTCCCAACCTAAAGATCATTAAATAGGTAACAGACGAAAGTTGTTTGCTTTTTTTTTTAAAAAGGTATAATATTTAGGTACAGTGAACGGAACTCGTGTCCATCAGAAGCCATGGCTGAAAAAAGCCTAAACACAGGAGCAGGTGGTGTTTAATTCTGTTGACAACACTGGTTCTATATCAAACAGTAACATTTCATGTGGTCCTGCTATTGAAACAAAACCAGTACCGCTAGTTCCCCCCCATAGACAATAGCCTGATATAGCATGCGCAGCCCTCAGAAAACAGTAAGGATTATGTGAATCCTTCTTAAAAAAAAAAAAAATAAGCACAGAAGAAAATATGAGCTCGTTACAGTTCACAGCTGCCCCAAAACCACAAAATACACATTTTTTTTTAAATTATGCAACCTAGAGAGTAGAGATGAGCGGGTTCGGTTTCTCTGAATCCGAACCCGCCCGAACTTCATGTTTTTTTACACGGGTCCGAGCGACTCGGATCTTCCCGCCTTGCTCGGTTAACCCGAGCGCGCCCGAACGTCATCATCACGCTGTCGGATTCTCGCGAGGCTCGGATTCTATCGCGAGACTCGGATTCTATATAAGGAGCCGCGCGTCGCGGCCATTTTCACACGTGCATTGAGATTGATAGGGAGAGGACGTGGCTGGCGTCCTCTCCGTTTAGAAATTAAAATAAATGTGAGAGTGAGACACTTCATTTACTTACTGGAGCTTAGGAGGAGTTATACTAGTGACTGATGACCCAGTGACCTGACCACCAGTGCAGTTTTATAATTTATTATTATTTAATAATCCGTTCTGTTCTTGTTCTCTGCCTGAAAAAAACGATACACAGTGACTCAGTCACACTCACATACCATATCTGTGCTCAGCCCAGTGTGCTGCATCATCTATGTATAATATCTGACTGTGCTCACACAGCTTAATTGTGGGGGAGACTGGGGAGCAGTTATAGGTTATAGCAGGAGCCAGGAGTACATATTAAACAGTGCACACTTTTGCTGCCAGAGTGCCACTGCCAGTGTGACTGACCACTGACCACTGTGACCAGTGACCTGACCACACTGACCACCAGTATAGTATATTGTGATTGTCTGCCTGAAAAAGTACACTCGTCGTGTGACTTGTGTGGTGTTTTTTTATTCTATAAAAATTAAAAAACTCATTCTGCTGACAGACAGTGTCCAGCAGGTCCGTCATTATATAATATATACCTGTCCGGCTGCAGTAGTGATATATATATATTTTTTATATCATTATTTATCATCCAGTCTATACTAGCAGCAGACACAGTACGGTAGTTCACGGCTGTAGCTACCTCTGTGTCGGCACTCGGCAGTCCATCCATAATTGTATACCACCTACCCGTGGTTTTTTTCTTTCTTCTTTATACATACTACATCTCATTATCATCCAGTCTATATTAGCAGCAGACACAGTACAGTACGGTAGTCCACGGCTGTAGCTACCTCTGTGTCGGCACTCGGCAGTCCATCCATAATTGTATACCACCTACCCGTGGTTTTTTTTTTCTTCTTCATACATACTACATCTCATTATCATCCAGTCTATATTAGCAGCAGACACAGTACAGTACGGTAGTCCACGGCTGTAGCTACCTCTGTGTCGGCACTCGGCAGTCCATCCATAATTGTATACCACCTACCCGTGGTTTTTTTTTTTCTTCTTTATACATACTACATCTCATTATCATCCAGTCTATATTAGCAGCAGACACAGTACAGTACGGTAGTCCACGGCTGTAGCTACCTCTGTGTCGGCACTCGGCAGTCCATCCATAATTGTATACCACCTACCCGTGGTTTTTTTTTTTCTTTCTTCTTTATACATTACATACTACATCTCATTATCATCCAGTCTATATTAGCAGCAGACACAGTACAGTACGGTAGTCCACGGCTGTAGCTACCTCTGTGTCGGCACTCGGCAGTCCATCCATAATTGTATACCACCTACCCGTGGTTTTTTTTTTCTTTCTTCTTTATACATTACATACTACATCTCATTATCATCCAGTCTATATTAGCAGCAGACACAGTACAGTACGGTAGTCCACGGCTGTAGCTACCTCTGTGTCGGCACTCGGCAGTCCATCCATAAGTATACTAGTATTCATCCATCTCCATTGTTTACCTGAGGTGCCTTTTAGTTGTGCCTATTAAAATATGGAGAACAAAAATGTTGAGGTTCCAAAATTAGGGAAAGATCAAGATCCACTTCCACCTCGTGCTGAAGCTGCTGCCACTAGTCATGGCCGAGACGATGAAATGCCAGCAACGTCGTCTGCCAAGGCCGATGCCCAATGTCATAGTACAGAGCATGTCAAATCCAAAACACCAAATATCAGTAAAAAAAGGACTCCAAAACCTAAAATAAAATTGTCGGAGGAGAAGCGTAAACTTGCCAATATGCCATTTACCACACGGAGTGGCAAGGAACGGCTGAGGCCCTGGCCTATGTTCATGGCTAGTGGTTCAGCTTCACATGAGGATGGAAGCACTCAGCCTCTCGCTAGAAAACTGAAAAGACTCAAGCTGGCAAAAGCACCGCAAAGAACTGTGCGTTCTTCGAAATCCCAAATCCACAAGGAGAGTCCAATTGTGTCGGTTGCGATGCCTGACCTTCCCAACACTGGACGTGAAGAGCATGCGCCTTCCACCATTTGCACGCCCCCTGCAAGTGCTGGAAGGAGCACCCGCAGTCCAGTTCCTGATAGATTGAAGATGTCAGTGTTGAAGTACACCAGGATGAGGAGGATATGGGTGTTGCTGGCGCTGGGGAGGAAATTGACCAGGAGGATTCTGATGGTGAGGTGGTTTGTTTAAGTCAGGCACCCGGGGAGACACCTGTTGTCCGTGGGAGGAATAGGGCCATTGACATGCCTGGTCAAAATACAAAAAAAATCAGCTCTTCGGTGTGGAAGTATTTCACCAGAAATGCGGACAACATTTGTCAAGCCGTGTGTTGCCTTTGTCAAGCTGTAATAAGTAGGGGTAAGGACGTTAACCACCTCGGAACATCCTCCCTTATACGTCACCTGCAGCGCATTCATAATAAGTCAGTGACAAGTTCAAAAACTTTGGGTGACAGCGGAAGCAGTCCACTGACCAGTAAATCCCTTCCTCTTGTAACCAAGCTCACGCAAACCACCCCACCAACTCCCTCAGTGTCAATTTCCTCCTTCCCCAGGAATGCCAATAGTCCTGCAGGCCATGTCACTGGCAATTCTGACGAGTCCTCTCCTGCCTGGGATTCCTCCGATGCATCCTTGAGTGTAATGCCTACTGCTGCTGGCGCTGCTGTTGTTGCTGCTGGGAGTTGATCGTCATCCCAGAGGGGAAGTCGTAAGCCCACTTGTACTACTTCCAGTAAGCAATTGACTGTCCAACAGTCCTTTGCGAGGAAGATGAAATATCACAGCAGTCATCCTGCTGCAAAGCGGATAACTGAGGCCTTGACAACTATGTTGGTGTTAGACGTGCGTCCGGTATCCGCCGTTAGTTCACAGGGAACTAGACAATTTATTGAGGCAGTGTGCCCCCGTTACCAAATACCATCTAGGTTCCACTTCTCTAGGCAGGCGATACCGAGAATGTACACGGACGTCAGAAAAAGACTCACCAGTGTCCTAAAAAATGCAGTTGTACCCAATGTCCACTTAACCACGGACATGTGGACAAGTGGAGCAGGGCAGGGTCAGGACTATATGACTGTGACAGCCCACTGGGTAGATGTATGGACTCCCGCCGCAAGAACAGCAGCGGCGGCACCAGTAGCAGCATCTCGCAAACGCCAACTCTTTACTAGGCAGGCTACGCTTTGTATCACCGGTTTCCAGAATACGCACACAGCTGAAAACCTCTTACGGCAACTGAGGAAGATCATCGCGGAATGGCTTACCCCAATTGGACTCTCCTGTGGATTTGTGGCATCGGACAACGCCAGCAATATTGTGTGTGCATTAAATATGGGCAAATTCCAGCACGTCCCATGTTTTGCACATACCTTGAATTTGGTGGTGCAGAATTTTTTAAAAAACGACAGGGGCGTGCAAGAGATGCTGTCGGTGGCCAGAAGAATTGCGGAACACTTTCGGCGTACAGGCACCACGTACAGAAGACTGGAGCACCACCAAAAACTACTGAACCTGCCCTGCCATCATCTGAAGCAAGAAGTGGTAACGAGGTGGAATTCAACCCTCTATATGCTTCAGAGGTTGGAGGAGCAGCAAAAGGCCATTCAAGCCTATACAATTGAGCACGATATAGGAGGTGGAATGCACCTGTCTCAAGCGCAGTGGAGAATGATTTCAACGTTGTGCAAGGTTCTGATGCCCTTTGAACTTGCCACACGTGAAGTCAGTTCAGACACTCCCAGCCTGAGTCAGGTCATTCCCCTCATCAGGCTTTTGCAGAAGAAGCTGGAGACATTGAAGGAGGAGCTAACACGGAGCGATTCCGCTAGGCATGTGGGACTTGTGGATGGAGCCCTTAATTCGCTTAACAAGGATTCACGGGTGGTCAATCTGTTGAAATCAGAGCACTACATTTTGGCCACCGTGCTCGATCCTAGATTTAAAGCCTACCTTGGATCTCTCTTTCCGGCAGACACAAGTCTGCTGGGGTTGAAAGACCTGCTGGTGAGAAAATTGTCAAGTCAAGCGGAACGCGACCTGTCAACATCTCCTCCTTCACATTCTCCCGCAACTGGGGGTGCGAGGAAAAGGCTCAGAATTCCGAGCCCACCCGCTGGCGGTGATGCAGGGCAGTCTGGAGCGACTGCTGATGCTGACATCTGGTCCGGACTGAAGGACCTGACAACGATTACGGACATGTCGTCTACTGTCACTGCATATGATTCTCTCAACATTGAAAGAATGGTGGAGGATTATATGAGTGACCGCATCCAAGTAGGCACGTCACACAGTCCGTACTTATACTGGCAGGAAAAAGAGGCAATTTGGAGGCCCTTGCACAAACTGGCTTTATTCTACCTAAGTTGCCCTCCCACAAGTGTGTACTCCGAAAGAGTGTTTAGTGCCGCCGCTCACCTTGTCGGCAATCGGCGTACGAGGTTACATCCAGAAAATGTGGAGAAGATGATGTTCATTAAAATGAATTATAATCAATTCCTCCGCGGAGACATTGACCAGCAGCAATTGCCTCCACAAAGTACACAGGGAGCTGAGATGGTGGATTCCAGTGGGGACGAATTGATAATCTGTGAGGAGGGGGATGTACACGGTGATATATCGGAGGATGATGATGAGGTGGACATCTTGCCTCTGTAGAGCCAGTTTGTGCAATGAGAGATTAATTGCTTCTTTTTTGGTGGGGGTCCAAACCAACCCGTCATATCAGTCACAGTCGTGTGGCAGACCCTGTCACTGAAATGATGGGTTTGGTTAAAGTGTGCATGTCCTGTTTATACAACATAAGGGTGGGTGGGAGGGCCCAAGGACAATTCCATCTTGCACCTCTTTTTTTCTTTAATTTTTCTTTGCGTCATGTGCTGTTTGGGGAGGGTTTTTTGGAAGGGCCATCCTGCGTGACACTGCAGTGCCACTCCTAGATGGGCCCGGTGTTTGTGTCGGCCACTAGGGTCGCTTATCTTACTCACACAGCTACCTCATTGCGCCTCTTTTTTTCTTTGCGTCATGTGCTGTTTGGGGAGGGTTTTTTGGAAGGGACATCCTGCGTGACACTGCAGTGACACTCCTAGATGGGCCCGGTGTTTGTGTCGGCCACTAGGGTCGCTTATCTTACTCACACAGCTACCTCATTGCGCCTCTTTTTTTTCTTTGCGTCATGTGCTGTTTGGGGAGGGTTTTTTGGAAGGGACATCCTGCGTGACACTGCAGTGCCACTCCTAGATGGGCCCGGTGTTTGTGTCGGCCACTAGGGTCGCTTATCTTACTCACACAGCTACCTCATTGCGCCTCTTTTTTTCTTTGCGTCGTGCTGTTTGGGGAGGGTTTTTTGGAAGGGCCATCCTGCGTGACACTGCAGTGCCACTCCTAGATGGGCCCGGTGTTTGTGTCGGCCACTAGGGTCGCTTATCTTACTCACACAGCTACCTCATTGCGCCTCTTTTTTTCTTTGCGTCATGTGCTGTTTGGGGAGGGTTTTTTGGAAGGGACATCCTGCGTGACACTGCAGTGCCACTCCTAGATGGGCCCGGTGTTTGTGTCGGCCACTAGGTTCGCTTATCTTACTCACACAGCTACCTCATTGCGCCTCTTTTTTTCTTTGCGTCATGTGCTGTTTGGGGAGGGTTTTTTGGAAGGGACATCCTGCGTGACACTGCAGTGCCACTCCTAGATGGGCCCGGTGTTTGTGTCGGCCACTAGGGTCGCTTATCTTACTCACACAGCTACCTCATTGCGCCTCTTTTTTTCTTTGCGTCATGTGCTGTTTGGGGAGGGTTTTTTGGAAGGGACATCCTGCGTGACACTGCAGTGCCACTCCTAGATGGGCCAGGTGTTTGTGTCGGCCACTAGGGTCGCTTAGCTTAGTCATCCAGCGACCTCGGTGCAAATTTTAGGACTAAAAATAATATTGTGAGGTGTGAGGTATTCAGAATAGACTGAAAATGAGTGGAAATGATGGTTTTTGAGGTTAATAATACTTTGGGATCAAAATGACCCCCAAATTCTATGATTTAAGCCAGTGGTTCCCAAACTGTGTGCCGTGGCTCCCTGGGGTGCCTCGGGACACTTGCAGGGGTGCCCTGGGTTGGTGGTCCAGGACCAATTCAAATTATTTATGGTCAATATAATAGGCAAAACCAGTGCTGGTGGCTGCCAGTAATAAAATATGTGGCCAAACAGAAGCAAATCTTGTCCCTCACCACACAACTGACCCTAAGGAGGACACAAACACAATCTACTTAATTTAATATTTCTTTCTAAATTTCTCAATAAGAAATTATTGGCCATGGGGTGCCGTGAAAAAAATTCTGATACTCTAGGGCGCCATGATTCAAAAAAGTTTGGGAACCACTGATTTAAGCTGTTTTTTAGGTTTTTTGGAAAAAAACACCCGAATCCAAAACACACCCGAATCCGACAAAAAAAATTCGGTTAGGTTTTGCCAAAACGCGGTCGAACCCAAAACACGGCCGCGGAACCGAACCCAAAACCAAAACACAAAACCCGAAAAATTTCCGGCGCTCATCTCTACTAGAGAGTCCATACTCCTACTTCAGGACATTATTTTGTACATTAGTATTAACAGGGAATTTTTGCAGCTGGTTTTCTCAAGAACACCCATGAAATGAAGACTAATATTGTGCATAGATTCTATATAGGTATGTTTACATATGTGTCTCACCAGTAACATTCATAAAAGAATGCATTTGCACATAGAGAGATGAAGCGTTGTTAGAAAATTGAAAAAATATATATATATATATATATATATATATATATATAACACTTGGAGAGGCTCGGCACTCATTTGTGGGAAGCAGTTACTTGCTGCGGTGCCATCCAGGGAATAAACACTCCTGTAACAATGCTTGATAATGGCGGCACTCAGCAGACTCGTTTAAAGATGCAAAAAGCCTTTTATTTTCGGTCCAAATATATATGTAGTTGCATAGGTCACTGAAAGCAAATCACTAGCTTTAGATTATGCAAATAAAGCTAGAAATAAGTAACACGTCTTTTAAGCAATATCTTTGGGACAGATTTGGTTCAAGGGGCAATGCTAGCTTTCTCTTAAAGCGTCTTTATGCTCGTAAGGTATGGGAGATTATAAAAGGTGAAGCTGTCTGAGAACAAACATAAGTTTATCAAATTGCATCCACTCTGTACAGTCCACACATATCCTCACATGTCTTCTCATTCTATGCAATAGATAGCACCTTTCCTTGTGCATACATGCCTATTTCTCTATAGATTGTAAGCTTGCGAGCAGGGCCTTCCTACCTCTGACTGTTTATCACCCATTTTGTTATTTCAAATTGTAAAGCGCAACGGAATTTGCTGCGCTATATAAGAAACTGATAATAAATAAATAATAAGTTCTACTTCACGACAGATATTTAGTTACTGTTAATTTATTATAATTTGTAAGTGAACAATGGAAAGATAATTCGCTTTTGCTCATTAAAATTTTAATGGTGAGAATCGGAAATACAAACTCTGAGCTCTTTAGATTTGTGCTCCAGGTTGTATCCTTTACAAACTTGAAAAGTACAGCTGAAAGGTTTGTTGTGTAGGGAGGTATGCAGTGAACGGGACACTTGATTGGTTAGCCACAACACCTGTTTGTTAATGTATACCAGTCTGTTAATGCTGGTGATAATTTTTTTTTGTTTAGGTTATTTTATTATACCTTTGGAAAGGTTTCAAAAAGCTACATTTTATGTGTTTAAAAAACAAAAACACATGGTCCCAAGCGCACCACAAATTTTCCAACTGTATCAAGCAAAAACGTTAAACCATAACTGTGTTTTAGCACATCTTGTGTTGGGAGGCAAGTTCCACGTACCAGACTAAGATCTGTGGCATTTTCAGGGAGGAACGGAACCAAACTCAAGTACTGAGACAACAGCAGGATGAGGCGTATTTGGCATCCCTGCGTGCGGACCAGGAGAAGGAACGTAAGAAGAGAGAGAAGCAAGAACAGAAAAGAAGAGAGGAGGAGGAGGCACAGCTTAGACAGCAGGCAGAAGAAAGGAAGAAAAGGGTAATGTAATACACATTGTCTTTGGCGGTACTTGTGGAAAGAAGGTGTTGTGTATAATGTGGAACTAATTCTAATGTGTATTTCAAGTGGCAGTTTATTTTATTGAAGGGAACAGAACAAACCTAACAGTAGTAATAAAAGCTACAGGCTAAGCAGGGAGAAGTTTAAGGGAAATTTAATGTCCACTACCTATAACATCAGCAATATACAGTAGTGTAATATATACATTCAGATCCCATTCATCATCCCATCCAGAAAAGCTTATTCTACGGTCTGTGAACAAAATTGAGTCTTCTATAAGCATTGTGGATATTGGCTATAACTTCAGAGCTGTACCAGGGTGCAGATGCACTTTACTCGCTACATTTCATGATGCTACCACATTTTCAATGGTTGGATACAGGCCTTCTTTCAGCAAGCTCACACTGTCACTGCTTTCTATTTTACTTCAATTTGTAAGAGATTCCCATTATAACACACATTCATCATGTGCTTGTGTCTGCATTTTATAGCAGTGAAACATGGTAGGAAGTGACTCTTGTTTAACATTGATAAAGGCCAGTTTGCCCAGGTGCTAACAAGTGATTTTGCTGTAAAAATGCTACATGCAGTGTCTTCTGATTTGAAGTGTTTGGTTGGGAGGTATTACAATATCAGCTCTTATAAACTCTTTTGTTGTCTGTCTAAAAAGTGCAGCGTTCAGTCGATGCAGTGTGACGCTACTATAAATGTGTGTTGTTACTGTCTAGTTACACTATATATTCCTCAACAGAACTTGCAGGAAGAGAAGGAGCGCAGGTCAGAGGGTCTCCCAGCAGAACCGCTACTGGACCATCCTAATAGTGTGAAAATAATTTTCAAGATGCCAAATGACACCAGAGTGGAGCGAAGATTCCTCTTCACACAATCGCTATCGGTAAGTTCCCCATAGGCTGTGCTCTTATCTGCCACACTTCTACCCTTTTTTAATGGACACAGCGAACCATAGAGACAAAGGGGCAGTTGTATTAAGCATGGAGAAGGGATAAAGAAGGGATAAGTGCAAGGTGATAACGCACCAGCCAGTCAGCTCCAATATGTAAATTGACAGGAGCTGACCGGCTGATGCGCTGTCACCTTGCACTTTTCACTGTTTTATCACTTCTTTATCCCTTCTCCAGGCTTAATACATCTGCCCCCAAGTGTAATATCATAGAAATGTGCACAATTTTAGATTTAATAATCTTTAATTTGTGTAATCAAATGTAACTAGCTGATATTCCCAGTTTTAACTTGGTAAAGGTTTGTTTGGCGGGACATTTTACCCCTTTTCGTCCTATTAGTAGTCAAATTTAGAAAAATCCCTGCTTAGTGGGTGGCTGCAAATAACTGTCACATGTTCCAGGTCACCTGGCAGGGGCACAGGGAGAGTTCACCAACTGTCACATTTTCCAGAGCACAATGATGCATTGTAAATGGCAGGCGGACTTTTGCCATAACTCTGAAGTGAAGCAACTAATTACAATGAATCAATGAACTGAGATCTTTATTTGGTATATGATGTGGCATCCTAGAAATGTCACAACTAAAAGGGTCATCCTGCTTTTAATATATAGATTACAATGCAATTTACTATTATAGAAAAAGCAAATTACCTAATTCTCTCTCTTTTTTTTTTTTTTTTTTTCCCTTCAGGTGATTCATGATTTTCTTTTTTCTTTGAAAGAGACACCTGAGCAGTTCCAGATAGTGGCAAATTTTCCTAGAAGGGTGCTGCCATGCTTTCCTACTGAGGAAGTCCCTGTGCCTCCCACCCTCCAGGAAGCTGGACTCAGCCGTTCACAGCTTCTCTTTGTACAGGATCTCACAGACGAATGACAAATATCTATTTTTATTTCCCCAAGGAAATTTGGGGAAGGAAGAGAGATAATAAGCCAGGTAGGGAGGAATGAGAGATACCAATTCTCATTGAAACACATTTTTTTTTCCTTAATGACTGCTGCTACTGACTGTATCCAGGCAAGCATGTAGCAGTGAATCGTCTCTCCCTATTGGAAGGGGATGAAGGCCAGATGACCACGAACATTAGAATGCAGAGAGATGTGCAGGGTCCCATTTGGTATTTTCAGAGTGACAAATAATCTGTCCACTTTCAGGAGGCATTTGCAGAGCATTGCCTTGCATGCCTCTCCACCTTGGCAAAGGAAGAACCACCTCTACGGAGTTTACACCCACATCTACCCCTCAAACAGGTTTTGTGAGGGGGTAGAACTGTTGTCATTTTTGTTTGAGAGACAAAATGAAACACCTTTCCTGACTCTGTATAAAGCATTTTTTGTTTTTAAATTTACCATTTTTTCCTTGTTACTTTCTAAATAGACCAAAGGAGAAAGATCGGCAGCTGTCTCCATCATTAATGGATTTTCAGCGGATCCAGTTTTGAAGAGTGTGTGTGAAGGATGTCACTTCAGGATTGAAGGGGTCATGGTAATTGCCGACCCTTCCCCCCTGTAGTGTAATAAAGGCAATATATAGTGACTGGTCTCCCTGCTTAGATGCCTTCATGTCACTAGTATACTGTATGTCCCGACTGGACTATATTCCAGATTATAATTTATTCCAGATATTAAAAACATTTTAGAGTTTTCCTGTGTGTTAAATGTGTACATTGAAGATTATTGGGGGATGACATCCAGCTTGTGAGGTTACATCATTTCTAAGCATGTACCATCTCTACTGTGATTTGCATTTCTTTTCTTTAATACTTTAAGTGTAAATTTATAGATTTTTATTTATTTTTTTATTTAATTTTTTTTCCCTTCCGTTTTGTCACAGTATTCCCATATTTCATACATGGAGATGAAGCCAATAAGGAGCTGTGGGGTTGATGTTATCAAGCAGTGAAAGAGTAGAGAAGTTGCCCATGGTAACCAATCAGCTTTGAGGTAGCATTTATCAAGTACAGTCTGTAAAATAAGTAAAAGAAGGTTGGTTGGTTGCTATGGGCAACTTTTTTTTTTCATCGCTTGAAACATGCACCCCTCAGTCTGCTACTCCTGACACTTCTCAAAGCGTCTGCAGTGCTACCTAGAAAATATTAAGTGAGTGTCTTCACTGGGAATTAGTTCTCAAAGTACAAAGTTGCATTGCTTTTTGTTAATGTTATGAAGGTACAATAATCTCTTCAAATAAACTATGGTCTAATTTTTTACTACACGTCTGGAAGCACATTCAGTTTTGCCCCCTTTTTTTATTGTGATGACAGTGAGCAATGTGTGAAACAATCAGAGCTAAACGAAAGAATCTGATCATGCAGAAATTTTTTTTTACACTCAAAAGAAATATTCATCATTGAAAAGGCTAATTTTTTTTATTTTTCTCTAACGTCCTAGTGGATGCTGGGGACTCCGTAAGGACCATGGGGAATAGCGGGCTCCGCAGGAGACTGGGCACTCTAAAGAAAGATTTAGTACTATCTGGTGTGCACTGGCTCCTCCCTCTATGCCCCTCCTCCAGTTAGAATCTGTGCCCGGCCGAGCTGGGTGCTCCTAGTGGGCTCTCCTGAGCTTGCTAGAAAAGAAAGTATTTTGTTAGGTTTTTTATTTTCAGAGAGCTTCTGCTGGCAACAGACTCTCTGCTACGAGGGACTGAGGGGAGAGAAGCAAACCTACTCACGGCAGCTAGGTAGCGCTTCTTAGGCTACTGGACACCATTAGCTCCAGAGGGATTGAACACAGGTACCTAACCTTGATCGTCCGTTCCCGGAGCCGCGCCGCCGTCCCCCTCGCAGAGCCAGAAGAACAGCAGCAGCAGAAGCAAGAAGACATCGAAATCGGTGGCTGAAGACTCCTGTCTTCACTTATGGTAGCGCACAGCACTGCAGCTGTGCGTCATTGCTCCCACAGCACACCGCACATTCCGGTCACTGTAGGGTGCAGGGCGCAGGGGGGGGCGCCCTGGGCAGCAATTAAGTACCTTTTTGGCAAAAAGAGGCATATATACAGTCTGGGACTGTATATATGCCCGAGCCCCCGCCATTTTTTACACATTAAAGCGGGACAGAAGCCCGCCGCTGAGGGGGCGGGGCCTTCTTCCTCAGCACACCAGCGCCATTTTCTCTTCACAGCTCCGCTGGAAGGACGCTCCCCAGGCTCTCCCCTGCAGTATACAGGTGCATTAAAGGGTAAAAAAGAGAGGGGGGGCACAAATTTTGGCACAGTATATATATTAACAGCAGCTACAGGGTAAACACTAAGGTACAGTGTAATCCCTGGGTTATATAGCGCTGGGGTGTGTGCTGGCATACTCTCTCTCTGTCTCCCCAAAAGCCTTTGTGGGGTCCTGTCCTCAGTCAGAGCATTCCCTGTGTGTGTGCTGTGTGTCGGTACGCCTGTGTCGACATGTTTGATGAGGAAGGATACGTGGAGGCAGAACAAGTGCAGCTGAGTGTGGTGTCGCCGCCGACGGTGCCGACACCTGATTGGATGGATATGTGGAAGGTGTTAAATGATAATGTAAACTCCTTGCATAACAGATTGGATAAAACTGTAACCGGGGGACAGTCAGGGTCTCAACCCGTGCTTGATCCTACAGCGCAGAGGCCGTCAGGGTCCCAAAAGCGCACACTATCCCAGATAGTTGACACAGATGTCGACACGGAGCCTGACTCCAGTGTCGATAACGATGAGGCAAAGTTGCAGCCTAAAATCATCCGCTACATGATTGTAGCAATGAAGGATGTATTACACATTTCTGAGGAAAATCCTATCCCTGACAAGAGGATTTATATGTATGGGGAGAAAAAGCATGAAGTGACTTTTCCCCGTTCACATGAATTAAATGAATTATGTGAAAAAGTGTGGGATTCCCCTGACAGGAAGGTGATCGTTTCCAAGAGATTACTTATGGCGTATCCTTTCCCGCCAACGGACAGGTTACGCTGGGAATCCTTCCCTAGGGTAGACAAGGCGTTGACACGCTTGTCCAAGAAGGTGGCCCTGCCGTCTCCGGATACGGCCGCCCTAAAGGATCCTGCGGATAGAAAGCAGGAAGCTATCCTGAAGTCTGTTTATACACATTCTGGCACACTGCTGAGGCCAGCGATTGCTTCGGCCTGGATGTGTAGTGCGGTAGCTGCATGGACGGATTCTCTGTCTGAGGAGTTAGATACCCTGGACAGGGACACTGTTCTACTGACCCTGGCACATATCAAGGACGCGGTCCTATATATGCGGGATGCCCAGAGGGACATTTGCCTGCTGGGCTCTAGAGTTAACGCAATGTCCATTTCTGCCAGAAGGGTCTTATGGACTCTGCAATAGACAGGGGATACCGACTCTAAAAAACACATGGAGGTTTTACCTTATACGGGTGAGGAATTGTTTGGGGACGGTCTCTCGGACCTAGTTTCCACAGCTACGGCTGGGAAGTCAAATTTCTTGCCTTATGTCCCTCCACAACCTGAGAAAGCACCGTATTACCAAATGCAGTCCTTTCGTTCTCAGAGGAGCAAGAAGGTCAGAGGTGTGTCCTTTCTTGCCAGAGGCAGGGGTAGAGGGAAAAAACTGCACCATGCACTTAGTTCCCAGGAACAAAAGTCTTCCCCGGCTTCCACTAAATCCACCGCATGACGCTGGGGCTCCACAGGCGGAGCCAGGAGCCGTGGGGGCGCGTGTCCGACTTTTCAGCCACCAGTGGGTTCGCTCACAGGTGAATCCTTGGGCTATACAAATTGTGTCTCAGGGATACAAGCTGGAATTCGAGGTGATGCCCCCTCGGCCTTACCAACTTCCCCCATGGAAAGGGAGATAGTGTTGGAGGCAATTCACAAACTTTTTCTCCAGCGGGTGGTGGTTGAGGTCCCCCCCCCCCCCCTTCAACGGGGAAGGGGCTACTATTCCACTATGTTTGTGGTACCGAAACCGGACGGTTCGGTCAGACCCATTTTAAATTTAAAATCCCTGAACATTTATCTGAAGAAATTCAAGTTCAAAATGGAATCGTTCAGAGCGGTCACTGCAAGCCTGGAGGAACGGGATTTTATGGTGTCTCTGGACATCAAGGATGCTTACTTGCATGTCCCCATTTATCCGCCTCATCAGGAGTATCTCAGGTTTGTGGTACGGGACTGTCATTACCAATTCCAGACGTTGCCGTTTGGCCTGTCCACGGCACCGAGAGTTTTTACCAAAGTGATGGCGGAAATGATGGTGCTCCTTCGGAAGCAAGGGGTTACAATTATCCCATACTTGGACGATCTCCTCATAAAGGCGAGGTCCAGGGAGCAGTTGCTGATCAGCGTAGCACACTCTCAGGAAGTGTTGCGTCAGCACGGCTGGATTCTGGACACAGACCAGAAGAAGGTGTTTCTCCCGGAGGAGAAGGCTCAGGAGCTCGTGACTCTGGTCAGAGACCTCCTAAAGCCAAAACAGGTGTCGGTGCATCACTGCACGCGAGTCCTGGGAAAGATGGTGGCGTCATACGAAGCCATTCCCTTCGGCAGGTTCCATGCGAGGATCTTTCAGTGGGATCTGCTGGACAAGTGGTCCGGATTGCATCTTCAGATGCATCGGATGATCACCCTGTCCCCCAGGGCCAGGGTGTCTCTTCTGTGGTGGCTACACAAGGAAGGAACTTCCAAGGGTTGTGGTCAAGTCAGGAGACTTGTCTGCACATCAATATCCTGGAACTTAGGGCCATATACAACGCCCTGAGTCAAGCGGAGCCTCTGCTTCGAAACCAACCAGTGCTGATTCAGTCAGACAACATCACGGCAGTGGCCCATGTAAACCGCCAGGGCGGCACAAGAAGCAGGGTGGCAATGGCAGAAGCCACCAGGATTCTTCGGTGGGCGGAGAATCACGTACTAGCACTGTCAGCAGTGTTCATTCCGGGGGTGGGCAACTGGGAAGCAGACTTCCTCAGCAGACACGACCTCCACCCGGGGGAGTGGGGACTTCATCAAGAAGTCTTCACGCAGATTGCAAATCGATGGGAACTGCCACAGGTGGACATGATGGCGTCCCGTCTCAACAAAAAGCTAAAAAGATATTGCGGCAGGTCAAGGGACCCTCAGGCGATAGCTGTGGACGCACTAGTAACACCGTGGGTGTTCCAGTTGGTCTACTAGTTTCCTCCTCTTCCTCTCATACCAAAGGTGCTGAGAATTGTAAGAAAAAGAGGAGTGAGAACAATACTCATTGTTCCGGATTGGCCAAGAAGGACTTTATACCCGGAATTGCAAGAAATGCTCACAGAGGACCCATGGCCTTTGCCTCTCAGACAGGACCTGTTACAACAAGGGCCCTGTGTGTTCCAAGACTTACCGCGGTTGCGTTTGACGGCATGGCGGTTGAACACCGGATCCTAGCAGAAAAGGGCATTCCGGAAGCAGTTATTCCTACGCTGATAAAGGCTAGGAAGGACGTGACAGCAAAACATTATCACCGTATATGGCGAAAATATGTTGCTTGGTGTGAGGCCAGGAAGGCCCCTACAGAGGAATTCCAGCTGGGTCGATTCCTGCACTTCCTACAGTCAGGTGTGACTATGGGCCTAAAATTAGGGTCCATAAAGGTCCAGATTTCGGCCCTATCCATTTTCTTTCAAAAGGAACTGGCTTCACTGCCTGAGGTTCAGACGTTTGTTAAGGGAGTGCTGCATATTCAGCCTCCTTTTGTGCCACCAGTGGCACCTTGGGATCTTAACGTGGTCTTGGCTTTCCTGAAATCCCACTGGTTTGAGCCACTTAAGACGGTGGAGCTAAAGTATCTCACGTGGAAAGTGGTCATGCTGTTGGCCCTAGCCTCAGCTAGGCGTGTGTCAGAATTGGCGGCTTTGTCATGTAAAAGCCTCTAGTTGGTTTTCCATATGGACAGGGCAGAATTGCGAACTCGTCCGCAGTTTCTGCCAAAGGTGGTGTCATCTTTTCATCTGAACCAACCCATTGTGGTGCCTGCGGCTACTCGTGACTTGGAGGATTCCAAGTTGCTTGATGTAGTCAGGGCTTTGAAGATCTATGTTGCCAGGACGGCTGGAGTCAGGAAGACTGACTCGCTGTTTATCCTGTATGCATCCAACAAGCTGGGTGCTCCTGCTTCAAAGCAAACCACTGCTCGCTGGATCTGTAACACGATTCAGCAAGCTCATTCTGCGGCTGGATTGCCGTATCCAAAATCAGTGAAAGCCCATTCCGCAAGGAAGGTGGGCTCTTCTTGGGCGGCTGCCCGAGGGATCTCGGCATTACAGCTTTGCCGAGCTGCTACTTGGTTGGGTTCAAACACATTTGCAAAGTTCTACAAGTTTGATACCCTGGCTGAGGAGGACCTGGTGTTTGCCCATTCGGTGCTGCAGAGTCATCCGCACTCTCCCGCCCGTTTGGGAGCTTTGGTGTAATCCCCATGGTCCTTACGGAGTCCCCAGCATCCACTAGGACGTTAGAGAAAATAAGAATTTACTCACCGGTAATTCTATTTCTCGTAGTCCGTAGTGCATGCTGGGCGCCCGTCCCAAGTGCGGACTTTCTGCAATACGTGTATATAGTTATTGCTTAACAAAGGGTTATGGTTATGTAGCATCGGTTGAGTGATGCTCAGTTGTTGTTCATACTGTTAACTGGGTAAGTTTATCACAAGTTGTACAGGGTGATTGGTGTGGCTGGTATGAGTCTTACCCTGGATTCCAAAATCCTTTCCTTGTAATGTCAGCTCTTCCGGGCACAGTTTCCTTAACTGAGGTCTGGAGGAGGGGCATAGAGGGAGGAGCCAGTGCACACCAGGTAGTACCAAATCTTTCTTATAGTGTGCCCAGTCTCCTGCGGAGCCCGTCTATTCCCCATGGTCCTTACGGAGTCCCCAGCATCCACTACGGACTACGAGAAATAGAATTACCGGTGAGTAAATTCTTATATATATATATATATATATATATATATATATATGTATATATATATATGTATATGTGTGTGTGTATGTGTATATATATATATATATATATATATATATATATATATATATATATATATATATATAATTAATTATATTGTACCGCAGGCAGAGGAGGAGGACTCGCCGCAGGTGCGCTGAGGTAGGGGCTGAGGACACAGTGGGGGTCAGTTAATCCCTGCACTGCAAGGGCTACGATGTGAATAACATTTTTCAGTAGCAGCCATAGTGTTTTTCCAGGCAGGCTCGCATTTAGAGCGGGCAGTCCTCTCTGAAGGGGGAGGACTCATTACTTTCTGACTGAGGCCACAAGGAGGATTGCAGCCAAGACAGAAGTGAAAGCTCATGTGTAGTAGCTAGAATACTAGGTTTAGAGAGATTTATAAGTGCTCTACTTCAGGATCTGTCTGACATGAAGATTTATATGGGTTGTTTTTTCTTCCAAAGGACACTGCTGACAGGTCCTGCGGAGGAGGAGCAAAAGAATTTCACAACCTGGACAACTCAAGCTGTTTCAACAGTTGGTGGTGTGGGGATTGTAAACGTCAGGCTGGTTAATTTGATTTTTAATATATTCCAGCTGTGTGGTCCCCAATTTTCATTGCTTCCTATATCCCTACGGTCTTTCTCCTCCTACTCTGATAGGGTGAAAGTGCTGCTGATTAGTGTGTGTTTCAACATGTCTAAAGCACCAACCAAGACCACAAAAACTTGCTATGTATGTTCAAAATGAGGTAAAAAGTACACTAATGTTGGCAGCTCTGGGGTGTGCGATGCATATTTGGGAATGGATGCTCAACCTGGGAGCAGTGGTCTGTCCGGGTCATGGGAAAATGCCCTGGCAGATATTTCTAAGGAAATGGCGGAATCCTGCAAGCAACATTTAGATTGGGCTGTAGGATTTTCCAAAACTATGGAGGAGTTCCTAATTAGAATTACTCCGCCCACACAGGTAGAAAAGAATGTGCTTAAAGCGGTAAAGAGACCCCTACAGGAAGAGTCGGTGGAGGAGGGTCTCATAGAAGATGAAGAGGAGGGAGAGTCTGTAGAGGCTATAATTGATGTCAGTCTTCAGGAGGAGGATGCTGAGGTTAAGGGATTAGAAGCCCTTATTGAAGCCGTAAAACAGGTCCTTAACTTCAAGGAAGAAGAGGTTAAGGAACCTGAAGTCTTTGATCTATTTGAGTCTCAGAAACCACAAACAGTTTTCCCGATTTCTCACACTTTCCAGAATGGGAGAAGCATGGAAGCAGCCAGATAGACCCTGTAAAATCCCCAGAAAGTTCACGGCTAATTACCCACTGCCCAAGGGGGTCATGTCTAAATGGGAGGTTCCTCCGATTGTGGACGCCTCCCTGGCTAGACTGTCCAAGACGACGATCTTGCCAATACCAAACGTGACTACGCTAAAGGATTTGTCAGATTGTAAGTTGGATACGGCACTAAAATCTATTTTTGTGGCTGCAGGAGCATCACGAAGACCTACGATTATCAGTGCTTAGGTAAATAAGGCTATTATAGCATGGGCTGGTCAAATAGTTCAGGCAGTGACTGAAGATAATTGTCAGGATTGGAGTGTGACTAACTGAGCATATCCGGGAGTCGGCCACATACATTTGCCAAGCTACAAAGGATACTAGCAGGATAGCATCACGCGCTTCGGCTATATCGGCCAGAAGGATTCTGTGGCTCAGAGAATGGCAAGTGGACTCAGATTCCAAGAAGGCAGTGGAGGCGATCCCCTTTTGTAGGGGAATCTTTATTTGGACCGGAATTAGACAAGTGGATTTCACAAACAGCGGGAAATTCTACTTTTTTGCTTACCACATAGCCTAGAACCACGCCACCGGTCAGTAGAAATTATTCTGGTGTTCAATTCATTTAGGTCTCAATCCTTTCGAGGTAGAGGAAGAGATTTTGGCGTTCAAGCTCGTGGAAACGGGCAGAGACCGTTCCCAGTCCACAACCCGAAAACAGGACCCCAAACCTGCTTTCTAAACCGTGGCATGACTGTCTCCCAGCAAACCTTGGGTTTGCTATGATGGGCGCGCACGGTTGGAAAAGGTTTCAGGACACCCGGGCCGAAACCTCACCAGAAGTCATGATCAACAATATCATCTCTCGGGGTTACAAGATAGATTTTCAAAACCGACTACAGTCAGTTTTTTTTACTACAGGCCTTCCTCGGAGCCCTCAAATAGCAAGGGCATTAGACACTGCTATTCAAAAGTTACTTCAGATGGAAGTAACTATTCAAATCTTTTTGTAGTGCCAAAACTGGATGGGTCTGTCAGGCCAATCCTCAATTTAAAGGTGTTGAACCAATTCCTGATGGTTTACAGATTCAAGATGGAATCAATACATTCAGTCATTGGGGGACTGGAGCAAAGTGAGTTCATGGTGCCGATGGACATAAAGGATGCGTATTTCCATATCCCAATCTGGACTCCTCACCAAGCCTGTTTACGGTTCACAGTGGACAACACTCATTACCAGTTCAGAGCTCTACCCGTTCGGCCTATCATCAGCCCCGAGAGTCTTCACAAGTGAGAAGTGAGCCAGTGGAGAAGTTTCCCCATCAACCAATCAGCAGCTCTGTATAATTTTATAGCATGCAAATTTTATATGTTACTTCAGTGCTGATTGGTTGCCATGGGCACTTCTCCACTGGCTCACTTCTCTGCTCTTATCACTGCTTTAGTAAATGTACCCCTAAAAGAGGCCACAAAGATTCTGTCTTGTACAGAAAAGCGCAATATAATCCTGTCGCCAGTCTTAATTCCAGGAGTGGACAGTTGGGAAGCAGACTACCTCAGTTGTCAGGATATGCATCCAGGAGAGTGGTGTGTACATCCAAGGGTATTCGATACAGTGGTAAGAAGGTGGGGTCTGCCATAGATAGACCTAATGGCCTCTCGGAACAACCATCAGCTGCTACGATATGTGGCCAGGACGCGGGATTCAGCAGCAGAGGCAGTGGACGTGCTGGCGATTCCCTGGACATTCTATCTGGTGTACATCTTCCCGCCGTAAAATATGAGTTGGAAGGCGGTCCTGCTCCTCGCCTTAGCATCAGCAAGGAGGGTCTTAGAGTTGGGGGTACTGTCATGCAAAGTCCTTTCTCAGTTTCTCTTACGTCCTAGAGGATGCTGTGGTCCATATTAGTACCATGGGGTATAGATGGGTCCACCAGGAGCCATTGGCACTTTAAGAGTTTAACAGTGTGGGCTAGCTCCTCCCTTTATGCCTCTCCTACCAGACTCTGTTTAAAAAAATGTGCCGAAGGAGCCGGTCACAGCTCAGGGAGCCCCATAGGAGTTTTTAGTTTCATTTTTTTTATAGAGTTTAGGCACAGGGAGGCTGCTCAGCCTCCCTGCTTCGTGGGACTAAGGGAAGGGGGTCTGAGCCACTTACTCCGCTGACAGGACACTGAGCTCCTGAGGGGATAGAACGATTGCCGCCACAGGGGATCGCTCACCACAGCAGCATGCCCCTTACAGAGCCAGAAGATCGTGGCGAGTTAGTCACCAGCCCCCCTGACAAGCGGGGAGCCGGTGTGAAGATGAGGCAACAGGGTAGGGAGCGCAGTATTAACCGTGCTCCGTACCTCAGAGGCACACTGTGTGGCGCTGTAAGGGGCGCCCTGAGACAGCGCCTACACCCTGCACTGGTCAGCAAGCCTGTCGGGGTCCCCGGATCTAAGCCAGCATATACCTCGGGCCAGTATAATCCTTGTGAAGAGCAGGAAGACGCCATCTTCAGGGGGCGTAGCTTCTCAGAGGGGGACCCAGCAGCGTTCAGCGCCATTTTCTCTTCAGCGCTGTCCCTCCACATCAACTCCAGCTATCTGCACGGTACCAGGGGGTTGTAGAAGGGGGTGGAGGCAGTGTGTATACGGTGTCTTCCTATTAAGGAGCACAGTCAGCGTGGGGTGGGGTATTCACTGTTCCTCAGAAGCGCTGTGTGTGGGTTTGCTCCAATCTCTGTCTCTCTGCCATTCTTGGGGGGTAACTCTGTCTGCCATTACCCTGTGTGTATGTGGGGTGGGTGGAGATTGCAAGCAGCCATGTCTAGAGACTCTATCATATGCTGCAGAGGATATATCTTCTCAGGAAGATCCCATTCCATGTAATCAGGATTGCACTGTTGTAGCGCATATCCCGGCTAGGGAACCGGAGTGGTTCTCCTCTCTTAAGGGGGTTATTTCTTAGATTTCTGAGAGGTTTGCACAGACTGAGAATGTTACTCAGGCTTTACAGTCCACTATGGCAGTATGGTCCGGTTCTGTTCCCTCGGACCCCCCTGCGGTACACCCTCAAAAACGTGCTCTTGCCCGAATTACGCAGGATGACACGGATACCGATTCTGACACAGCAGACGGTGATGGGGATGTATTGAGGGGGGTGGAATCACTTGCTAAGGGGGTGCAGTTGATTGAGGCCATGAGAGATGTGTTGAATATTGCTGATGCAACTCCTGAGCAGGTTGAGGAGGCTTACTTCACTGATAATAAGAGAGCCTCGCTAACCTTCCCTGCATCTAAAGAATTAAATGCTATTTTTGAAAAATCCTGGAAGAACCCGGAGAAAAAATTCCAGATCCGAAAAAGGGTTCTGGTTGCTTTTCCCTTCCCTGAGGAAGATAGGAAAAAAATTGGAAACCCCACCTATAGTTGACGCATCTGTCTCCAGCCTGTCGAAGGTGGTCTTACCTGTCCCAGGATCTATTGCGTTGATAGAACCGGCAGATCGCAAGGTTGACACTACGCTCAAGTCCATACACACGGCTTCAGGGGCGAAACTGCAGCCTACTATTGCCTGTGCATGGATTTCTAAAGCTATAGCAAAGTGGTCAGGCACACTACTGGAAGACTTGGCTACGATGAATAAGGGTGACGTTGAATTGTTTTTACGTAACATACAGGATTCTGCGGGATTTATGGTAGAATCCATGAAGGACCTGGGTTCCATGGCTGTGGGGATCTCCTCCATGTCCGTTTCTGCTCGCAGGGTTCTCTATCTGCGCCAATGGTCTGCGGACGCGGAATCCAGGAGAAGTGTGGAGAACCCTACCCTACACAGGTCAAGTTCTTTTTGGGGAGGCGCTGGATTCGTGGATTTCCACGGCAACCACGTGTAAGTCTCCTTTTCTTCCCTCATCTGCACTGGCTATGAAGAAACTTTTTTTCTCCCAATGCGTCACAGTCCTTTCGGCCCACTAGGACTAGAAAGAACAAGCCCTTTAACACCTTCTTTAGAGGAGGTCATGCTACATCCAAAAACCTGCACCTGCAGGTTCCTAGGACCAGAAGCCTGCTTGTGGTGCCTCAAAATCCTCAGCATGACGGTGGACTGCACAACCTGGAGGTCGGTCAGGTGGGAGCAAGACTCCGGCATTTCAGCCATGTCTGGGTGTTGTCCGGCCTGTATCCCTGGGTGCAGGATATTGTGTCCCGGGGGTACAGGTTGGAGTTTCAAACTCTTCCACCTCACCATTCTTCAAATCAGGCTTGCCAGCTTTGCAGACAGACATAGCTATCCTACAGGAAGCTGTCCGAAAATTGTAACTGTCAGAAGTCATTGTTCCAGTTCCACCTTATCCGCAAAACAAGGGTTATTATTCGAACCTTTTTGTGGTACCGAAGCCGGATGGTTTGGTCAGGCCAATTTTGAACTTGAAATCGTTAATCCCTTATCTAAGGGAGTTCAGATTCAAAATGTAGTCTCTGAGGGCGGTGATCTCAGGTCTGGAGGAGGGGGAGTTTCTGGTGTCCCTGAACATCAAGGACGCGTACCTCCATATTCCCATTTGGTCGCCGCATCAGGCTTAGCTCAGGGCATCGTAAAGGTTTTAAAGATTTTTTACCAACACCAGCATTTGTTATTATTATTATTATTATTATTTTTTCCTAAAGACTTTTCAACAGCAGATGTGTGGGACGCCGCAGTCTGTATTATAACCTGCATGAACTTTATAAGAGACAATATCGCCCACCTGCATGAACTTTATAAGAGACAATATCGCCTACCCTGGGCATTAACCGCACACCTTTAGATTGGCTTTAGATACCTTTAGATACAATAAATACAGTGGCTCACAACAATTAATTTGCATCATATTGTTATTTTTGTGATTTCTATATCCAAGTGCAAACTCAAATTTGGGTCTGTTCATACATTATCCTTTATTACATCTGATGTGCATTCGTTAGCTAAACACACACACCTTAGGGGTTGAGCGCAGTTCTATTGTGGTATATCCACTAAGCTTCTCCATTTACATATAGGTGGGTTGGAACACCCATCAGAACGAGCAGCACACCCCGGCTAGCTATAGAATAAAGACACTCAGTGCGCAGAACCCTCCAATTTATAGTGTTATCTCAGGTTTGCACTGGTAGACGATCACTATCACGTTTCAAGCACTGCCATTCGGTCTCTCCACGGCACCAAGGATCTTCACCAAGGTGATGGCAGGGATGATGCTTCTACTCCGCAAGCAGCGGGTGAACATAATTCCATATCTGGATGACCTGCTGATCAAGGCATCGTCCATGGAGAAGTTGGTAAGATCAATTGCTCTTACGACGCATCTGCTCAGGGAGCACGGTTGGATCCTGAACCTTCCAAAGACTCATCTCGAGCCGACAAGGAGGCTGTCTTTCCTGGGGATGATCCTCGACATGGAGGTGCAGAGGGTGTTTCTCCCGGTGGAGAAAGCGTTGGTGATACAGTCAGTGGTCCGGGATGTCTTGAAGCCTGCCCGGGTATCTGTTCATCAGTGCATCCGCCTTTTGGGGAAGATGGTTGCGATGGAGGCTCTGCAGTACAGAAGGTTCCATGCACTGTCCTTTCAGCTGGATCTCCTGGACCAGTGGTCGGGATCTCACACATGCACCAGAGGATACATCTGTCGCCGAAAGCAAGGATTTCAATCCTCTGGTGGCTACAACTGCCACACCTTCTGGAGGGCCGCAGGTTCGGGGTTCATGACTGGATCCTTATAACCACGGATGCAAGTCTCAGAGGTTGGGGAGAGTCAAGTCAGGAATCTCTTCTTCCTATAAACATCCTGGAGCTAAGAGCCGTGTACAACGGTCTTCTTCAAGCAACACACCGTGCAGTCGGACAATGTGACCACGGTGGCCTACATAAACAGACAAGGCAGAACGAAGAGCAGAGTTGCAATGCCAGAGGTGGCAAGAATCCTCCTCTGGGCAGAAAGGCACGCAGTGGCGATGTCTGCAATCTTCATTCCGGGAGCAGACAATTGGGAAGCGGACTTTCTCAGCAGACATGATCTCCATCCAGGAGAGTGGGGCCTCCACCCGGAGGTGTTCGAGGAGGTAACCGGTTGGTTGAGTGTACCTCACATAGACAGACATGATGGCCTCCCTCCTCAACAAGAAGCTGCGGAGGTACTGTTCCAGGTCGAGAGACCCACAAGCAGTGGCGGTGGACACATTGGTGACACCGTGGGTGTTCAAGTCAGTGTATGTGTTCCCTCCACTTCCTCTCATTTCAAGAGTTCTACAGCTTGTAAAAAGAACAAGGGTTCAGACAATCCTCATTGCTCCGGACTAGCCAAGGAGGGCTTGGTATGCGGATCTACTACTGGAAGATCCACGGCCTCTACCTCTTCGGGAGGATCTTCTACAACTGGGCCGTTCGCTTATCAAGACTTATCACGGCTACGTATGACGGCATGGCGGTTGAGTGCCAGATCTTAGCTCGTAAGGGTATTCCGAGCGCGGTTATTCCTACCCTGATACATGCTAGGAAGGGAGTAAGGTCTAAACATTACCATCGAATTTGGAAAAAATGTGTCTTGGTGTGAATCCAAGAAGTTTCCTGCGGTGGAGTTTCAACTTGGATGGTTTCTCCTGTTACTGCAAGCAAGTGTGGATATGGGCCTGAGATTGGGGTCACTAAAGGTCCAAATTTTGGCTTTATCCATTTTTTCCCCAGAAACAATTGGCTGCCCTCCCTGAGGTGCAGACCTTTTTGAAAGGTGTTCTGCACATCCAGCCTCCCTTTGTGGCGCCGATGGCTCCCTGGGATCTTGATGGGGTGTTGCATTTCCTGCAGTCGGATTGGTTTGAGCCTTTACAGGAGTCCGAGGTCAAGTTTCTCACGTGGAAGGCTGTCACTTTGTTGGCCTTAGCTTCTGCGCGACGTGTGTCGGAATTGGGGGCTTTGTCCTGTAAAAGTCCCTATTTGGTCTTCCATGAAGATAGGGCGGAACTCAGGACACGTCAACCGTTTTTTCCAAAGGTTGTCGGTTTATCATATCAACCAACCTATTGTGGTGCCAGTGGCTACTGACTAAATTGCTTCAAAGGCCTTGGCTGTTGTGAGGGCTTTGAAGATCTATGTGAGGAGGACTGCTCATCACAGGAAATCGGACTCTGTTTGTCCTGTATGATCCCAAGAAAATTGGGTGTCCTGCTTCTAAGCAGACTATTTCTTGCTGAATCAGGTTCACTATCCAGCATGCTTATTCTCCGGCAGGATTGCTGTGTCCGAAATTTGTTAAGGCCCACTCTACTCATAAGGTGGGTTGTTCCTGGGCGGCTGCCCGGGGTGTCTCGGCTTTCAGCTTTGCAGAGCGGCTACTTGGTCTGGGTCGAACACGTTTGCTAAGTTTTACAAGTTCGATACTTTGGCCTCTGAGGACCTCAAGTTTGGTCAAGCAGTTCTGCAGGAGCCTCTGCGCTCTCCCTCCTGTTCTGGCAGCTTTGGTACATCCCCATGGTACTAATATGGACCCCAGCATCCGCTAGGACGTAAGAGAAAATAGGATTTTAATTACCTACCGGTAAATACTTTTCTTGTAGTCCGTAGAGGATGCTGGGCGCCCGCCCAGCGCTTTGTTATCCTGCAGTGGTTCTTTCGCTCAGTACTGCCTTGTTCCTAGGTAAGTTCTGCGTTTCTTTACTGTTTCAGCTGTTGCTGAGTTTTCCGGCTTGTTTGCCGAGTTTGCCTTGTTTGTGTGAGCTGGTATGAATCTCGCCACTATCTGTTAATTCCTTCTCTCGAAGTATGTCGTCTCCTCGGGCACAGTTTCTAGACTGAGTCTGCTAAGAGGGGCATAGAGGGAGGAGCCAGTCCACACTGTTAAACTCTTAAAGTGCCAATGGCTCCTGGTGGACCCGTCTATACCCCATGGTACTAATATGGACCCCAGCATCCTCTACAGACTCCACAAGGATAGACATTGGGGTATAGAGTAGGATCTTGATCCGAGGCACCAACAGGCTCAAAGCTTTGACTGTTCCCAGAATGCACAGCGCCGACTCCTCTATAACCCCGCCTCCCTGCACGGGAGCTCAGTTTTGTAGTTGGTGCTGCAGTAAGCAGGCACATAACAGAGGGGCTACTCCAGGCAGCCCTAAGAAGAGCTTTTTTTGAAGAAAAAAGTGAAGACTTCAAGGGCAGCAGCGGTGGTAAATGTCAGAGACATTCACTGCTGCAGCTCCAGCTCTCCCCAGCGGCGCTGTACACTCCCGAGCCCTGGTTGCCGGGTAACTACAGCAGGAGGCTCCGGTTTTCTTCACGTCAGGCACACGACGGGGGCTCTCCGGGATCGCGTGGCTGCGCTTCGGGAGGTGGTAAGTGGGTCCCGCTTGCGGGACCCGGTCTTTATCGCGATCCGGCGCGGTCAGTGGGAGGCTGGCCGCGCGCGCTGGCGGTGGACACTGTGGCAGTACAGGTGATCCCACTAGATCACCAGGGCATGGGTGCAGGTCAGGTTTTCTCTCTAAACCATTTTCAGTAGCCCACAGTACCCAGTGGTTTTGCCAGCAGGGGGATAAGGCTTAGACCTGAAGCCCCTCCCCCAGCCCCAGGGCGCCATTTCCTGCAAATGTTCCCTCCCTGGAGCTGCATATCTGTCTCTCCCTCACTCCCTGTCAGTGTCTGGGCACCATTATCTCTCAGCTTCACTGTTCCTGGGACTGCTTGGGCAAATCATCCTGTGTAAAGCCGCCTGGTTGTCAGTGCTGTGACTTTACATGACACTTAAGTATTCTACCTGCCTTTTTAGACAGTGCTAGTTAAGAAAGAGTGCATTTAGTCAGGGTTTTCTAGTACAATTACCCTGTGATATACATCCAGTTCTTACTGTGTAGTGTTATATCTATTGACTATATAGCTATATATATAAGCTAGTCCAGTGCAGTATTATTGTCTGTAATAACCTCTGCATTGTACAAACTGTGACTATTTGTGTGTGCATTAGATAGCTGAGTGGTGTCCATTTCGTGTCTTTCACTCAACCTGCTATCCCTAGATTCTATAACCTGAGGGGGCTTGGTGCGTCAGGTTTTATATTGATATAGGATTTTCACAAAGATATACTTTAATACGTATTTTTCTCTGTGATTTTAGTCACCATATCTCTCCTTTATTTCTGCTAGTGCTGACTACACTGCACAGGGGTTTGGGTAAGAGGTATTGTGCTGCTGCCAATTGTACTGTGTTACCTGATACCCTCAGAAGCAGACATGATATAACTTGCAGTAACGGTTCTGGGGCTGAACACACTGCCAGTGTTGCTGAAGCCACAGATCCCTATGAGGAGAATATGCCAGCTGTGGGCTCTGGTTCTGGGGGCTCCTTGCCCCCCAGTGGGACTGTGGCAACGGAGGTACATAATGACCCACCGTGGGCCGCTTTTTCCACGCTTCTACATACGCTAGTTAATAAAGTAACACCCCCTATGGGACCCCCTATGCCGGTACAACCGTATGTGGTCCCTGCAGCTAACCCGCCGTGGGCGGACGATTTATCTGCCCAATTTGAAGAAGTTGAACCAGTCTCTGACTACTAAAAAGTCTGACCATCGCTTGCCTAAGTCCAAGGGGTCCTCTAAGCGAGCGCTTGTCTCCTCACAATCCACTGCTGTCACTGACACCTCGTCTGATGAAGACGGCACTTACACTGACCCCACAGGTTCTGACTCAGATACAGCTGATGGGGAGGGTAGTTCACATGTGGATGTTCCTGATCTTTTGGAGGCTATTAAGTTGATTCTACAGATTACAGATGATCCCGAGCCATCCGTTCCTCCTAAGAAACGAGATAGGTTCAAGCGTCAGAAGGTGGTTAAACAAGTTTTACCTCACTCTGACCACCTAGTGGATATACGTCAGGAACCCTGGGAAAACCCGGGTACGAAGTTCATGCATCAAAAGAAGATGCTGGCTTGCTATCCCCTCGCACCAGAGCTGTCTAAGAATTGGGAAACCCCTCCTCCAGTAGACTCACATGTGGCTAGTATGGTGGTTTCCTCAGCTCTACCTGTCACTACCGTCACGTCTCTAAAGGAGCCTACGGATAAACGTGTGGAGGGTTGTCTGAAAGCGATTTACATCCTCACGGGTGCTGCACAAGGCCCACTATTGCAGCAACATGGGCTGCAGAGGCTATTGAAGCATGGGCCTTGCAGTTAGAAGCTGAAATCTCTTCTGACCATGCTAGACAATGCTTGTCATATATTGTCACAGCTTCTCGCTATATTAAAGAGGCGGCTTCTGATGCCGGTATCCTAGCAGCCAGGGCCTCTACTACATCAGTCCTGGCTCGCTGGATATTGTGGCTGAGATCCTGGTCTGTGGATCTGGACTCTAAAAAAACCCTGGAGGTACTCCCTTTCAAGGGAGATATTCTGTTTGGGGAAGACTTAAATAAAATAGTGGCTGACTTGGCTACTGCCTAAACTGCCTGTCTGCCAAGTACAGCTCCTTCTGTGTCGAAGGCTACAGGTACTTCCTTTCGCCCCTTTCGTCCTTCAGGTAAAGCAAAAGGTCAGGCGTACAACAAGCAGGCCCGCACTACCTGGTAAGCCAAAGCCCAAAAGAGCCTGGGCGACCCGTCAGCCAGCTTCCAAGGCTGATAAGCCTGCCGCATGACTGGGTGGGCCTACCCCTGGGGGATCGGCTTCTGGGGTATACCCAGGAATGGTTGAAGACCACTTCAGATGCCTGGGTACGGGAAGTCGTCACTCGAGGTTACGCCATAGCCTTCAAAAACCGACCACCTCATCGATTTTGCCAGACAGACGTCCCGTTGGACCAGACAAAGGCAAACACTCTGCATTCGGTGGTACAGACCCTCCTGGATACAGGAGTCGTAGTACAGGTGTACATTGTGTGTTTTTCCTGGGGTATTAGCGCTGGGTGTGTGCTGGCATACTCTCTCTCTGTCTCTCCAAAGGGCCTTGTGGGGGAACGGTCTTCAGATAAGAGGATTCTCTGAGTGTGTGGTGTCGGTACGTGTGTGTCGACATGTGCTCTTCTAAGGAGGAGATGGAGCAAATGTGTGTGTGGTGTCTCCGTCGACAACGCCGACACCTGACTGGATATGTGGAATTAAGTGCTGAGGTAAATTTATTGCACAAAAGATTAGAGAACAGACAGGGAATCTACCCATGTCTGTCCCTATGTCGCAGGGACCTTCAGAGTCTCAAAACGCCCACTATCCAAAATAATAGACACTGATACCGACACGGAGTCTGACTCCAGTGTCGACTACGATGATGCAAAGTTACAGCCAAAACTGGCAGAAAAGTATTCAATATATGATTATTGTAATAAAAGATGTTTTGCATATCACTGATGACCCATCTGTCCCTGACACGAGGGTACAGATGTTTAAGGAGAAGAAAGCTGAGATAACATATCCCCCCTCTCATGAACCAAATTAATTGTGTGGAAAAGAGCAGGAATCTCCAGACAAGAAACTGCAGTTTCCCAAAAGAATTCTCATGGCGTATCCTTTCCCTGCTAGGGCCAGGATACGATGGGAATCCTCCCCTAGGGTGGACAAGGCGTTGACACGTTTCCCCAAAAGGTAGCGCTGACATACCAAGATACAGCTACCCTCGGGGACAGGGACGTGCAGTCAGGGGAGGCAGTGCCATTAACGATTAAAATAATACAAAGAAGATACTTATGACACACATTCTGTGTCATAAGTATCTCCTTTAGCACTGATATTATTTTAATCATTTTTACCTTTATAAAAACAGTTGTAAATGTGCTTTGGAGGCACCGTTCTCGGTGCCTCCCGCTGTCTATGTTAAAGGTCCGGAAGCGGGGGGGGCGGGGCGGGCGGGCGGGGCCAAGCTCTGGGCAGTGAAAGCCCATTAAAAAATACAGCAAAAGCGGCACTTACTAGAAGTGCCGCTTTGACTGACAGGGGCGTGCTCATATGAAAGCACACCCCTGTCACTAAGACACTGCTCCCTGCCTACAAGCTCCAGAAGTCAGGAGCCAGCTCACCCTCTCCTCCTCTCCGTGTCTGCACCCCTCTCCCCACGCAGCTAAGCTCCTCCTCGGTTGATGCCGCTGACCTCGCTTTCCCTACCTTGCATCCTCTTTGCTGCCGCCGGTCCCCGCACCTTGTGACAGTTGAGGCAGGGCGCACGGCAGAGCCAGGAGTGCTGAGAAGAGGGAGAGCTGCTGCCGGGATCCTGGCTTCTAGCCCTGGTGAGTCCTAGCGCACGCGGGGAGCGTGTGTGTGGGGCAAGTAGGGAGAGCTGCAGCTCCTCTCAGGCTGAGAGGTGAGAGCGAGGCACATTTCAGCGGCGCTGTCACTGATGTGCTCAGTCGCTCCCGGCCAGGGGGACAGGCTGCTGGTGGATGCGGCACCGGTATTTAGTAAAGCATGCCACATGAGTGCAGGGACCGAGTGGAGGAGGAGGGATGGGAAGGTGAGGGACGACCGTGGTGGAGCTGTGCTCTCAGCCTATGGGGGGGTATGATGTTGGTGCCAGCACTGTCTGGAAGGGAAGGGGGGGGGGTGCTGCTGGTGATCTTAGTGTTTGAAATTTCTGGAGGGGGTGGGGGTGTTCTTGGTATCTTTGCTTTCCATGGAGGGTTGGGGGTGCTGTTGGTGTGTGTGTGTGTGTGTGTGTGTGTGTGTTCTTGGTGCCTGACCTGTCTGGAAGGGGGTGGGACTCACGGCAATGTGTTTGGGCTGGCAACAATTGCACTAAAATCAAATATTTGGAAACCCCCCTCCAGAAATCCTGCGTTTGCCCCTGTAATCTGCCCGTGTGACTGCGTGTGGTGACCAGGAGACAGCCAGAGCCATGTCCTGGGACCCTGAAGCCGTGGCCAAGATCACAGAGAATACCTACAAGGTGAGGCGGGCACCGTGCAGCCAGGAAGTTGCATTATTGTTTATATAGATAGGCACACGATAAGCCCCTGTAGCTGGCCTGGCCAACCTGTGGCTCTCCACCCACTACCCCTACCCCTCTTCGTCACCCTTTACCTATCACTCCACTGCCTCTCTCCGTCACCCTCTCCCCTAGTACCACCTTCTCACTGATATCACCCACTGCTATCACCCTCTCCCTGGTGTTACCCTCTTCCTCTCACCCACTGCTGTCATCCTCTCCCTGGTGTCACCCTCTCCCTGTCACCCACTGCATCTCCCTTGCATCACAATCTCCTCTTCACCATCTCTCTCCTGTCACCCTCTGCCTTTCCAAGGCATCACCCTCTCCTCCTCATACGACCATGTCCCTTGTTGTGAGGCCACACCCTCATTGCAAGACCATATCCACTTTTCCGGGAGCATGCGTACCTTCAGCGCATGCAGGGACAGCGGCGGTAGCGGGCATCGGCGGACATTATGGCTGCAGTGCCTCACCAGCCACTGACCTCACCGCACGCCACTGCTCGGGGATCCTGCAGATAGCATGCAGAAAAGTACTTTGAAGTCCATTTACACACATTCTGGTACACTACTCAGACCGGCGATTGTGTCGGCAGGGGTTTATAGCGCTGTAGCAGCGTGGACAGATACCTTATCAGCGGAGATTGAAACCCTAGATAAGGATACCATGATATTGACCCTAGGATATATAAAAGATGCTGTCTTATATATAAGACATGCTCAAAGAGACATTGGTCTACTGGGTTCTAGAGTCAACGCTATGTCGATTTCTGCTAGACGTGTCCTTTGGAACATGCAATGGACAGGTGATGCCGACTAAAAGAGGCATATGGCGGTTTTACCTTACAAGGGTGAGGAATTGGGTGGAGAAGGGCTCTCGGACCTGGTCTCCACAGCTATAGCTGGTAAATCTGATCTTTTGCCTTATATTCCCTCACAGCCTAAGAAAGCACGACATTATCAAATGCAGTCCTTTCGGTCGCAGAAAAACAAGAAAGTACGAGGTGCGTCCTTTCTTACCAGAGGTAAAGGCGCAGGGCACAGCTAGTTCCCAGGAACAGAAGTCTTCCCCGGCCTCTACTAAATCCACCGCATGACGCTGGGGCTCCGCTAAGGGAGTCCGCCCCAGTGGGAGCACGTCTTCGACTCTTCAGCCACATCTGAGTTCACTCACAGGTGGATCCCTGGGAAATAGAAATTGTTTCTCAGGGTTACAAGCTGGAATTCGAAGAGGTGCCTCCTCGCCGGTTTTCCTTATCGGCCCTACCGGCTTCTCCCCCAGAAAGTAAGATAATATTAAATACAATTCACACATTGTATCTCCAACAGGTGGTGCTCAAGGTTCCCCTCCTTCAACAAGGAAGGGGATATTACTCAACCTTGGCTGTAATCTCGAAACCGGACGGTTCGGTCAGACCTATTTTAAAATTAAAATCTCTGAACCTATACTTGAAAAGGTTCAAATTCAAGGTGGAATCGCTCAGAGCGATCATCGCCAGCCTGGAAGGGGAGGATTTTATGGTGTATCTAGACATAAAGGCTGCATACCTTCATGTTCCCATTTATCCACCCCATCAGGCGTACCTGAGAATTACGGTACAGTATTGTCATTACCAATTTCAGGGTAATTGGCGGAAATGATGGTGCTCCTACGCAAGCAAAGAGTCACAATTATCCCATACTTGGACGATCTCCTAATAAGGGCGAGATCAAAAGAGCAGTTGTTGAACAACGTGTCACTTTCACTGAAGGTGTTACAGAAACACGGCTGGATTCTCAATATCCCGAAGTCACAGTTGGTTCCTACGACTCGTCTGACCTTCTTGGGCATGATTCTGGATACAGACCAGAAAAGGGTTTTTCTTCCGATAGAAAAAGCTCAGGAACTCATGACTCTAGTCAAGAACCTGTTGAAGCCAAAACAAGTGTCAGTGCATCATTTCATTCAAGTCCTGGGAAATATGGTGGCGACGTACGAAGCCATTCCCTTCGGCAGGTTCCATGCAAGGACTTTCCAATGGGACCTAATGGACAAATGGTCCGTGTCACATCTGCAAATGCATCAGTGTATCACCCTGTCCCCCAGGGCCAGGGTATCTCTCCTGTGGTGGCTGCAGAGTGCTCACCTTCTAGAGGGCCGCAGGTTCGGCATTCGGGATCGGATCCTGGTGACCACGGACGCGAGCCTCCGAGGTTGGGGAGCAGTCACACAGGGAAGAAATTTCCAAGGTCTGTGGTCAAGTCAAGAGACTTGTCTTCACATCAACATCCTGGAACTAAGGGCCATATATAACGCCCTACGTCAAGCGGAGACCTTACTTCGCGACCGACCAGTTCTGATCCAGTCAGACAACGTCACCGCAGTAGCTCATGTAAACTGCCAGGGCGGCACAAGGAGCTGAGTGGCGATGGCGGAAGCCACCAGAATTCTTCGCTGGGCGGAGAATCATGTAAGCGCACTGTCAGCAGTGTTCATTCCGGGAGTGGACAACTGGGAAGCAGACTTCCTCAGCAGACACAACCTGCATCCAGGAGAGTGGGGACTTCATCAGGAAGTCTTCGCACAGATTGCAAGTCGGTGGGGACTGCCCCAAATAGACATGATGGCGTCCCGTCTCAACAAAAAGCTACAAAGGTATTGCGCCAGGTCAAGAGATCCTCAGGTGGTAGCTGTGGATGCCCTAGTGACACCGTGGGTGTTCCAGTCGCTCTATGTATTCCCTCCTCTTCCTCTCATACCCAAGGTGTTGAGAATAATAAGAAAAAGAGGAGTGAGAACAATAATTATTGTTCCGGATTGGCTATGAAGGGCCTGGTATCCGGATCTGCAGGAAATGCTCACAGAAGATCCGTGGCCTCTTCCTCTAAGACAGGACCTGTTGCAACAGGGTCCCTGTCTGTTCCAAGACTTACCGCGGCTGCGTTTGACGGCATGGCGGTTGAACGCCGGATCCTAGCAGAAAAAGGTATTCCGGATGAGGTCATTTCTACGCTAATAATGGCTAGGAAGGACGCGACATCTAAACATTATCACCGGATATGGCGAAAATATGTTTCTTGGTGTGAGGCCAGGAATGCTCCTACGGAAGAATTCCATCTAGGCCGTTTTCTTCATTTCCTACAAACTGGAGTGAATTTGGGCCTAAAATTAGGCTCCATTAAAGTTCAGATTTCGGCCTTATCCATTTTCTTTCAAAAGGAATTGGCCTCTCTACCTGAAGTACAGACTTTTGTGAAGGGAGTACTGCATATTCAGCCTCCTTTTGTACCTCCGGTGGTGCATTGGGACCTTAACGTGGTGGGAAAAGGGCCCTAATTTGCACACCTTAATTAGGTAGTGAGGTGCAACTCTGCTTGAGACTTAGTGCACCTGCTACCTTTTCCCTCTACACTTTACTATCTCACACTAGCTCAACCTGTAGTAACCAGAGGCACTTAGCATATTCCTGGCTAGGGCTATGAGCTTACCCACCGCATCAAGGTAGCCTATCATTGGGAGTCCCTAACACTGTATTCCTGACTAAGTCTATCCCAGGTGAACACGTAGATCACAGATCTCACTGATCCTGTACAGTGCCGCATAGCGCTTGTAGTGGCTTGTACGGGAGTTCTGCCGGCGGACACCGTTCACCTGTCCTAAGCCCACTATCAGAAGTGGCCTCACTGGAGCCTGGCAGAGATACTACCTTCAAGGGAGCCAAAGGCCTGAAATTAGGATTACCTCTACTCGTCGCCTATCCAACAGAAGTGAATATCCTTGGGAACATCCAGGTAAAGCTAAAACACCTTGAAAAAGGGTCTGGAACAGACCTGAAACGCGTTGGTTGGACACGGGAGATCATCCAAACGGTATTTGGAGGAAGGAATTGCCGCATCCAGGGAGCCTTAAACCCGGGAGACTTCCTGGACTATTGTGACATCTATGCGATTTTGGGGACTCGCAAGGTTCCCATAACGTCTGGTAATTACATCACCCATACCTGCTGGGGTTCTCTTTGTTGCCCGTGTGTCATTTTCTATGGGATTGGATTTTATGGAGTTTTTATGTGTTGTCTTGTTGCATTAAAAAAAACAAAAACGTTTTTGCACTATCCTGCCTTCATTTCCTCTATTCTATAGTCGTTTGGAGAGGAAATCGATTAGGAGAAGGAGTCTGCTTGAAAATACAGAGGAATCTATCTCAGATATGCTGAAAACACAAGTGGAATTCAGGAATGTATACTGCTGATAACAATCCTGTTATTATTTGATACATGCTATAGTTTGTTGCACTGGCATAGATACCTTAAGGAGTGCCACATATTGATTTCACTCACTTTTTGTTCCATAAAGTCCCTAACACTAACAGGTCCCCCGGACCTGAACCCCTATAGTTAGTGTTAGGGACTTACCCAATGAGAGGCTACCTTGATGCGGTGGGTAAGCTCATAGCCCTGGCCAGGAATATGCTAAGTGCCTCTGATTACTACAGGTTGAGCTAGTGTGAGATAGTGCACCTGCTACCTTTTCCCTCTGTAGACCTTAACGTGGTGTTAAGTTTCCTTAAGTCACATTGGTTTGAACCACTTAGAACAGTGGAGTTAAAATATCTCACTTGGATGGTGGTCATGTTGTTAACCTTGGCTTCGGCTAGGCGAGTTTCGGAATTAGCGGCTTTATCACATAAAAGCCCCTATCTGGTTTTCCATATGGATAGAGCGGAATTGCGGACCCGTCCTCAATTCCTGCCTAAGGTGGTCTCATCCTTTCGTATGAACCAACCTATTGTCGTGCCTGTGGCTACACGTGACTTGGAGGATTCCGAGTCCCTTGATGTGGTCAGGACTTTGAAAATTGACATGGCCAGAACGGCTAGGATCAGAAAAACAGAAGCACTGTTTGTCCTGTATGCAGCCAACAAGGTTGGCGGCCCTGCTTCAAAGCAGACTATTGCTCGCTGGATCTGTAACACGATTCAGCAGGCGCATTCTACGGCAGGATTGCCGTTACCAAAATCGGTTAAGGCCCATTCCACTAGGAAGGTTGACTCATCTTGGGCGGCTGCCCGAGGGGTCTCGGCACTACGGCTGTGCCGAGCTGCTACTTGGTCGGAGTCAAACACCTTTGCAAAGTTCTATAAGTTTGATACCCTGGCTGAGGAGGACCTCCTGTTTGCTCAATCGGTGCTGCAGAGTCATCCGCACTCTCCCGCCCGTTTGGGAGCTTTGGTATAATCCCCATGGTCCTTACGGAGTCCCAGCATCCTCTAGGACGTTAGAGAAAATAAGATTTTAAACCTACCGGTAAATCTTTTTCTCGTAGTCCGTAGATGATGCTGGGCGCCCGTCCCAAGTGCGAACTTCTTCTGCAAGACTTGTATATAGTTTTGCTTACATAAGGGTTATGTTATAGTTTTCATCGGTCTTGGACTGATGCTATGTTGTTTTCATACTGTTAACTGGATAGTATATCACAAGTTTTATACGGTGTGATTGGTGTGGCTGGTATGAATCTTGCCCTTGGATTAACAAAAATCCTTTCCTCGTACTGTCCGTCTCCTCTGGGCACAGTTTCTCTAACTGAGGGCTGGAGGAGGGGCATAGAGGGAGGAGCCAGTGCACACCCAGATCCAAAGTCTTTCTTAAAGTGCCCATGTCTCCTGCGGAGCCCGTCTATCCCCATGGTCCTTACGGAGTCCCAGCATCCTCTACGGCCTACGAGAAAAAGATTTACCGGTAGGTTTAAAATCTTATATATATATATATATATATATATATATATATATATATATATATATATATATATACACACACACACACACACACACACACACACACACACACACACACACACACACACTTACACACATTAATTCTCGCCAAGAGGGCAGCAGCAGAGCAGCTCCTCATTCCAGCCTAGAGGGGTGGAGCTTCTGTGTGATTGAGAGGCTGCGCCTCGTGGGTAGAAGGAAAGGACTGAGGAAAGGGAAAGCGTGGCCACCACACTGCCTGCATGTTCCAGATCCCTGACAGCCAGGAAAGTTCTTCTGACAAGCCTCCAAACCTCCCCTCTTCCCTACCAACACACCACACCGCACTGCACTGCACTGGACTCTCTCTACTGTGCAATCAGCGATATGCAACATGCAGGCAGTGTGGTGGCCACCCCTTCCCTCTCTTCTAGTCCTTTCCTCCTACCCCTGCCCGAGATCCCTGCTCTCAGCTGTGCAGTGAGCTGGTGCCTTCTATCCCCAGTGGCGCCTGGAGCGCAAGCTCCACTTGTTCCACCCTCCCTACGCCCCTGGTAGCAGGAGAGACAACAGTTAGAAGCCACAGTGAACCACATTCTCACGACAGGAGAAGGTACCAGCGGCTAATGCCATACAAACCCAAAGAAGCTAAGTGCGCCGGGGTGGGGAGGGGTGGGGGTGGGGGGGGGGCGCACGCGCCTTGTGGAATCCAGTGTACCTCGCAGAAAGAGATTTAACAAAGGTAAGTTCTTACCATAAATCTTTTTCTTCAGCGGGGTACACTGTATTCCACAGGGAATAACATCGGGGGATGTCCTAAAGCAGTTTCTTATGGGAGGGGACGCACTGTAGCGGGCACAAGAACCCGGAGTCCAAAGGAAGCATCCTGGGAGGCGGAAGTATCAAAGGCATAGAACCTTATGAACGTGTTCACCGAGGACCACGTAGCCACCTTGCACAATTGTTCAAGGGTCACACCACGGCGGGCCGCCCAAGAAGGTCCAACAGACCAAGTAGAATGGGTTTTGATGGTAGCAGGAGCTGGAAGTCCAGCCTGTACATAAGCATGTGCAATCACCATTAAAATCCATCTGGCCAAGGTCTGCTTATTAGCAGGCCAGCCACGTTTGTGAAAACCAAAGAGAACAGAGGGAGAATCGGATCTCCTAAGCAAAGCTGTTCTTTTCACATAAATACGGAGAGCCCGTACCACATCCAAAGACCTCTCTTTGGTGGATAAACCTGGAGAGGTAAAGGCTGGAACCACAATCTCTTGGTTAAGGTGGAAAGACGACGCCACCTTAGGCAGATAATCAAAATCAGAAAAGGTAATCAACAGGACAAGGTACCTTTAGTCTAAAACCCGTCTTGCAGAGGCGATAGCCAGCAAAAACAGGACCTGAAGAGTAAGCCATTTAAGGTCCACAGACTCAAGAGGTTCAAACGGAGACTCTTGTAAGGCGTCCAGAACAACTGACATCCCAAGGAGCCACAGGAGGAACATAGGGAGGTTGAATTCGTAAAACACCCTGAGTGAATGTATGAACATCAGGCATAGTCGCAATTTTTCTCTGAAACCATATCAACAAGGCAGAAATATGAACCTTGAGGGAGGCCAGACGAAGGCCTAAGTCCAGGCCCTGTTGTAGGAAAGCCAAAAGATTGGCAGTACTGAACTTGAATGCATCAAAATTCTTAGCAGCACACCATGTGAAGTAAGAATTCCAGACCCTATAATAAATCTGAGCAGAAGCCGGCTTACAGGCCTTCAACATAGTTTGAATAACCGCCTCAGAAAGCCCTTTGGC
Source organism: Pseudophryne corroboree (assembly GCF_028390025.1). NCBI lineage: Eukaryota > Metazoa > Chordata > Amphibia > Anura > Myobatrachidae > Pseudophryne > Pseudophryne corroboree. Next base: position 579,643,933 of record NC_086449.1, read on the forward strand.
CCTCAGTACTGAAGCTTCAAGAGCCACGCCGTCGAATTCAGTTGGGCCAGATCCTGGTAGAATCAAGGGCCCTGAACGAGGAGGTCTGGGCACTGCGGAAGCAGAAGAGGACGCTCTATCAAGAGACGACTGCAGGTCTGAGAACCAATGCCATCTGGGCCACGCCAGAGCGATTAGAAGTAGTATTCCTCCTTGCTTGAACTTTCGTATTACCCTGGGCAGGAGTGACACCGGAGGGAACACGTACGGCAGTCGAAAGTTCCATGGAATTGCCAGTGCGTCCACGAACGCTGCTTAAGAATCCCTTGTCCTTGATCCAAAGACCGGAACCTTGTGATTGTGTTGAGACGCCATAAGGTCTATGGTAGGCCCCACTTGTCCACTAGGAGTTTAAAGACTTCCGGATGGAGGCTCCATTCTCCGGCGTGTACGTCCTGACAACAGAGGAAGTCCGCTTCCCAGTTGAGGACTCCCAGAATGAGCACTGCCGTTCTGCCCATTGAAGTATCCTTGACACTTCCTTCATTGTCATGCGGCTTCGAGTGCTGCCTTGATGATTTATGTACGCCACTGTGGTGGCGTTGTCTGACTGTACTTGAACAGGCTTGTTCTGTACCAGAGGCAGGGCTAGTGTCAATGCATTTAACACTGCCCACAATTCCAGAATGTTTATCGGGAGGAGAGATTCCTCCCTGCTCCCCCCACCCTGAAAAGAGTGTTGCTCCAACACCGCGCCCCAACCCCGCAGACTGGCATCCGTCGTCAGAAGGACCCAGTTGGAGATCCAGAAGGGATGATCCCTGCTCAATTGCTGGTCCTGTAGCCACCAGGTCAGTTACAGGCGAACATCCGGAATTAAGGAGATCATGTGAGTCCTGATCCGGTGAGGCAGGCCATTCCATTTAGAAAGAATTCGCCTCTGGAGAGGGCGGGAGTGAAATTGAGCCTACTCTACCATGTCGAAAGCAGACACTGAGGCCCAGTACTTGCATCGCCAAGTGTATCGACACACGTGGGCGGGATAGGAAGTGTCTTATTTTGTCCTGAAGTTTCAGGACCTTCTCTGGAGACAAACAGCTGGTTGTGTGTGTTCAACAATGCCCCCCAGGTGCACCATGCTCTGAGCAGGGATCAGGGAGGATTTCTTCCAGTTGACGAGCCAGCCGTGGGCTTGTATGAATTGGATCGTCAGTTCCAGATGACGAAGGAGAACCTCTGGGGAGTTCGCCAGGATCAACAAGTCGTCCAGATACGGCAGGATCCTGATGCCCTGACGGCGGAGGAGAGCCGTCATGACCCCCATGACCTTGATGAAAATTCATGGAGCCGTGGTCAGACCAAAAGGTAAAGCCTGGAATTGAAAATGTAGGTTGCCAATAGCAAACCTCAGGCATTGCTGATGCGACACGGCAATAGGAATATGCAGGTAAGCATCCTGTATGTCCAGGGATACTATATAGTCCTTGGGCTCCAAAGCCAGAACACTAGAGCGAAGCGTTTCCATGCGGAATTTGGCAACTTTCATAAATTTGTTCAAAGCCTTGAGGTTGAGAATGGGCCGAGAGGACCCATTTGGTTTCGGGACTAGGAACAGCGCTGAATAGTACCCCCTGCCTCTCTGAGCCAGAGTCACCGGCACTATCACTCCTGTATCCAGGAGAGATTGTACCACCAAATGGAGAGTTTTTGCTTTTACCTGATCCGAAGGGATGTTTGTTGAGCAAAACTGGCGATGGGGACGTTTCTTGAAAGAGATGGTGTATCCATGAGTGACGACTTCCCTTACCCAGGCATCCGAAGTGGTCTGTAATCACACTTGGGCAAACCGTAGAAGTCGGCCTCCCACCCTGGGATCCCTCAGGGGGAGGCCCACCTTGTCATGGAGCAGGCTTGTCTGTTTTGGAAGCAGGCTGACGGGCAGCCCAGGCACATTTAGGTTTGGGCTTAGTGGATTTGGAAGTGCGAACCTGTTTCGGGTACGCCTGACCCTTTGTTTTACCTGGAGGTCGAAAGGAAGTACTTTTAGCCTTCGGAGATGGAGTAGTACTAGGCAGACATGCAGTATTAGCTGATGCCAAGCCAGCAACAATCTTGTTGAGATCTTCCCCAAAAAGTATGTTTCCCCTAAAAGGGATCACCTCCAAGGTCTTTTTAGAGTCCAGATCTACAGACCAGGACCCCAACCTGAATATAATGAGAGGCTGTAATAATATATGAAAAACATTGTCTAGCATTATCAGGAAAATCAGACGGTAGTTCCGCTTCAACTTCCTGAACCTAGGCTTCAATAGCTTTTGCCGACCAAGAAGCCGCAATAGTGTGCCTATACACAGCTCCTGCAAGAGTGTAAATGGACTTCAAGCAACCCTCCACATGCTTATTCGTCGGTTCCTTCAGTGAGGTGATGGTAGTGACAGGCAGAGCAGAGGACACCACCAGACGCGCAACTTGTGAGTCCACCGGCGGTGGGGTTTCCCAATTTTTACTTAACTCTGCAGCGAGGGGATAATGAGCTAGCATCTTTTTAGACAGGGAAAATTTATTTCCTGGAAATTCCCAGAATTCCTGACGTATGTCAACCAAGTGGTCAGAATGGGGTAAAACTAATTTAGTAACCTTCTGACGTTTAAACTTATCTGGTTTCTTAGAGGTAGCTGGAGGCTCTTTGTCATCATCAATTTGAAGAATCAGCCTGATAGCCTCCAAGGGTTCAGGAACATCTACTTGTGTCAGAGATTCCCCATCAGAAGCATCTGCATCAGTGTCTGAAGGGTCAGTGTAAGCGCCATCTTCATTGGATTAAGTATCTGAAACGTGTGGATTGTGAGGAGGTAATGGCCCGTTTAGATGACCCCTTGGTCTTAGGCGGGTGAGGGTTAGGATTTTGTTTAGCCAGAGACTGATTTAAATTGCTGTAACTGAGAGGACAGGGTATCTGCCCATGGTGGATTAATTGCAGGGACAATATGTGGCTGTAATGGCACAGGAGGTCCCATAGGGGGCACAAGTCTAGTTACTAGCGTAGTCAGTAAATTAGAGAAGGTAGCCCACGGGGGTCTTGATTTGCCCCCGTTGCTGCAGACTGACTGAGGGGTATAAAACCCCCACTACCTGAACCCTCAGCTGCAATATTTAGTAAAAGGGATTTTTTTATGGAATCCAACCTGTGCCCTTGCCCTGGTGGTCTAATGGGATCCCTGTACGGCCACAGTGTCCATGCCAGCACGCGCAGTCCGTCTCCTAGAGACCGCGCCTGATCACGATTTCCAGCCGGTCCCACCTGGGGGACCCTCTTACCTCCTCCCTTGATGTGGCCATGCGATCCTGGAGAGCAGCGGCAAGTGTGTGTGCCCTAAAGAAAACCAGAGGCCTCCGCTGTAAGTACCCAGCAACCAGGGCTCGGGAGTATACAGCACCGCCGGGGGAGGTGAGGGAGCCGCAGCATGATATGTCAGAATGACATATAGCAATTGTAAGTGCCTATGCTGCGGCCCTTGAAGTCTTCTATCTTCTGTAAAAGCTCTTTTCTCTGACGTCCTAGTGGATGCTGGGTACTCCGTAAGGACCATGGGGTATAGACGGGTTCCGCAGGAGACTGGGCACTCTTAAAAGAAAGATTAGGTACTATATCTGGTGTGCACTGGCTCCTCCCTCTATGCCCCTCCTCCAGACCTCAGTTAGTATCTGTGCCCGGCCAGAGCTGGATGCACCCTAGGGGCTCTCCTGAGCTTCCTAGAAAAGAAAGTATTTGTTAGGTTTTTTATTTTCAGTGAGATCTGCTGGCAACAGACTCACTGCTACGTGGGACTGAGGGGAGAGAAGCGAACCTACCTGCTTGCAGCTAGCTTGGGCTTCTAAGGCTACTGGACACCATTAGCTCCAGAGGGATCGAACACAGGCCCAGTCCTCGGTCGTCCGGTCCTGGAGCCGCGCCGCCGTCCCCCTTGCAGAGCCAGAAGAACGAAGAGAAGTTGAAAATCGGCGGCTGAAGACTCCGGTCTTCATTAAGGTAGCGCACAGCACTGCAGCTGTGCGCCATTGCTCCCTTAGCACACCACACAATCCGGTCACTGATGGGTGCAGGGCGCTGGGGGGGGCACCCAGGGCAGCAATTAGATTACCTTACTTGGCGAAAAGCAGATAATACAGTCTGATAAACTGTATATGTGCATTAACCCCCGCCATTAAAGTACATAAAAGGACAGAAAGCCGCCGCTGAGGGGGCCGGGCCTTCTTCCTCGGCACACCGGCGCCACTTTCTCTTCACAGCTCAGCTGGAAGGAAGCTCCCCAGGCTCTCCCCTGCAGTATCCTGGTACACAAAGGGTAAAAAAGAGAGGGGTGGCACATAAATGTAGGCGCAAAACTGTGTATATAAGCTGCTATAGGGGAAAAATCACTCAGTATAGTGTACATCCCTGTATTATATAGCGCTGTGGTGTGTGCTGGCATACTCTCTCTCTGTCTCTCCAAAGGGCCTGGTGGGGGAACTGTCTTCAAATAGAGCATCCCCTGTGTGTGTGGTGTGTCGGTACGCGTGTCGACATGTCTGAGGTAAAAGGCTCCTCTAAGGAGGTGATAGAGCGGATATGTGTGTGGGAGGGTGTCTCCGTCGACAACGCCGACACCTGTTTGGATATGTGTAAGTGCTGAGGTAAAATTATTGCACAAAAGGTTAGGGAACAGAAAGGAAATCTACCCTGGTCTGTCCCTATGTCACAGAGTCCTTCAGAGTCTCTCTATGTTCACTATCCAAAATAACAAAGTATCGACACGGAGTTTAACTCCACTGTCGACTACGATAATGCAAAGTTACAGCCAAGAGGGCTAAAAGATATTCAATATATGATTATTGGAATAAAAGATGATTTGCATATTACTGATGACTCATCTGTCCCTGACACGAGAGTACACATGTTAAGGGGAAGAATGCTGAGGTAAATTTCCCTCCTCTCATGAGGAAAAAGAGCGGGAATCTCCAGACGAGACGGCAGCTTCCCACAAGAGAATTCTCAGGCTGTATCCTTTCCCCACTAGGGCCAGGATGTGTTGAGAATCTTCCCCTTGGGTGTCCTATTTGAACTAGCTATTCTCAGGGATCCTGCAGATAGCGTGCACATTCTAGTATACTACCCAGACCGGCGATTGTGTCGGCATGGGTTTATAGCGCTGTGGCAGCGTGGACAGGTACCTTATCAGCAGAGATTGAGACCCTAGTATGCATATAAATATTTTAAGATGCTGTCTTAAGTGATAGATATATAATTATAAAGCATGCCCAAAGGGACATGAGTATACTGGGTCCTAGAGACAAAAGCTATGTCGATTTCTGCTTGACGTGTCCTGTAGAATATACATTGGATAGATGATGCCGACTTAAGAGGCATATGGAAGGCTGAGGATTGTGTGGAGAAAGGTTCTCGGGCCTGGTCTCCACAGCTATAGCTGGTAATTCTGATATTTTGCCTTATATTCCTGCACAGCCTAGGAAAACATGACATTATTAAATGCAGCTTTTCGAATAAAGAAACAAGAAAGTCTGAGGTGCGTCCTTTCTTGTCAGAGCCGGGGGCAGAGGAAAGAAGCTGTACAACACAGCTAGTCCCCAGGAACAGAAGTCCTCCCCGGCCTCTACAAAAATCCACCGCATGTCGCTGGGGCTCCACAAGCGGAGCTAGGCCCGGTGGGGACACGCCTTCGTAAGTTCAGCCACAAGTGGGTTCACTCCCTGTTAGATCCCTGGGCAATAGAAATTGTATCGCAGGGATACAGGCTGGACTGTGAGAAGATGCCCCCTCACCGAGGACCCGGCGGGCTTCCCCCCAAGAGAGGGAGCCAGTGTTAACCGCAATTCGTAAATTGTATCTTCAACAGGTGGTGGTCAAGGGTCCCCTCCTTCAACAAGAGGGTGTTATTATTCGACCATGTTATAATCCCGAAACCAGACGGTTCGGTTAGACCCATATTGTATTAAAATCCCTGAACATATACCTGAAAAGGTTCAGGTTCAAGATGGAATCGCTAAGAGCGGTCATTGCAAGCCTGAAATGAATCTGGACATAAGGGATGCATACCTTCGTGTCCCCATTTATCCACCTCATCAGGCGTACCTCAGAATTGCGGTACGGTATTGTCATTACCAATTTCACCAAGGTAATGGATATGATGGTGCTCCTGCGGAAGCAAGGTGTCACTATTATCACATACTTGGATGATCTCCTCATAAAAGCGAGATCAAGAGAGCAGTTGCTGGACAGCGTATCACCTTCTCTGGAAGTGAAACGGCAACACGACTGGATTCTATATATTCCGAAGTCGCAGTTGGTTCCTACAGCTCATCTGCCTCGCCTAGGCATGATCCTAGACACAGACCAGAAGAGGGTTTATCTCCCGATAGAGAGAGCTCAGGAGCTCATGACACTGGTCAGGAATCCATTGAAAACCAAAACAGGTGTCAGTGCATCACTGCACTCGAGTCCTGGGAAGGATGATGGCATCATACGAGGCCATCCCCTTCGGCTGGTTCCATGCAAGGACAATGGAACTTACTGGACAAGTGGTCCGGATCACATCTTCAGATGCATCGGTTAATCACCCTATCCCCCAGGGCCGGGCCAGGGTGTCTCTCCTGTGGTGGCTGCGGAGTGCTCACCTTCTTGAGGGCCGCAGATTCGGCATTCAGGACTGGGTCCTGGTGACCACGGATGCAAGCCTCCGAGGGTGGGGGGCAGTTACACAGGGAAGAAAATTTCAAGGTTTGTGGTCAAGCCAACAGACTTGCCTTCACATCAATATCCTGGAACTAAGGGCCATATACAACGCCCTAAGTCAAGCGGAGTTCCTGCTTCGCGACCAACCGATTCTGTTCCAGTCAGACCGCAGGGGCTCATGTAAACCGCCAGGGCGGCACAAGGAGCAGGGTGGCGAGGGTAGAAGCCACCAGAATTCTTTGCTGGGCGGAGAATCAAGTAAGCGCACTGTCAGCAGTGTTCATTCCGGGAGTGGACACGACCTCTACCCGGGAAAGTGGTGACTTCATCAGGAAGTCTTCACACAGTTTTGCAAATTGATGGAAACTGCCTCAGGTGGACTACATGGCGTCCCACCTCAATAAAAAGATAAAAAAGGTTTTACGCTGGGTCAAGGGACTCTCAGGCGATAGCTGTGGTCGCACTAGTAACACCGTGGGTGTTCCAGTCGGTCTATATATTCCCTACTCTTCCTCTCAGACCCAAGGGCTGAGAATTGTAATAAACGGAGGAGTGTGAACAATATTCTTTACTCCGGATTGGCCAAGAAGGACTCTGTACCCGGAACTGCAAGAAATGCTCTCGGAGGACCCATGGCCTCTGCCTCTCAGTCAGGACATGTTGCAACAGGGACCCTGTCTGATCCAAGACTTACCGCGGCTGCGTTGGACGGCATGGCGGTTGAACGCCGGATCCTAGCGGAAAAGGGCATTCCGGGTGCAGTTATTCCTATGCTGATAAAGGCTAGGAAAGACGTGACAGCAAGACTTTTTCACTGTATATGGCGAAAATAGGTTGCTTGGTGTGTGGCCGGGAAGGCCCTACAGAGGAATTCCAGGGGGGTCGATTCCTGCACTTCCTACAGTCAGGAGTGACTATGGGCCTAAAATTAGGATCCATAAAGGCCAAGATTTCGGCCCTATCCCTTTTTCTCTCAAAAAGAACTGGCTTCACTGCCTGAAGTTCGGACGTTGTTACAGGGGTGCTGCATATTCAGCTCCTTTTGTGCCTCCAGTGGCACCTTGGGATCTTAACGTGTGTTGGATTCCTAAAATCCCACTGGTTTGAGCCACTTAAGACCGTGGAGCTAAAATATCTCACGAGGAAAGTGGTCATGCTTTTGGCCTTAGCTTGGACTAGGCGTGTGTCAGAATTGGCGGCTTTGTCATGTAAAAGCCCATATCTGATCTTCCATATGGAAAGGGCAGAATGGAGGACTCGTCCCCAATTTCTCCCTAAGGTGGTATCATCGTTTCATTTGAACCAACCTATTGTGGTGCCTGCGGCTACTAGGGACTTGGAGGATTCCAAGTTGCTGGACGTAGTCCGGGCCCTGAAACTTTGTTTCCAGGACGGCTAGAGTCAGAAAAACTGACTCGCTATTTATCCTGCATGCACCCAACAAGCTGTGTGCTCCTGCTTCAAAGCAGACTATTGCTCGCTGGATCTGTAGCACGATTCAGCTTGCACATTCTGCGGCTGGACTGCCGCATCCTAAATTAGTAAAAGCCCATTCCACGAGGAAGGTGGGCTCTTCTTGGGCGGCTGCCCGAGGGGTCTCGGCTTTACAACTTTGCCGAGCTGCTACTTGGTCGGGTTCAAACACTTTTGCAAAATTCTACAAGTTTGATACCCTGGCTGAGGAGGACCTTGAGTTTGCTCATTCGGTGCTGCAGAGTCATCCGCACTCTCCCGCCCGTTTGGGAGCTTTGGTATAATCCCCATGGTCCTTACGGAGTACCAAGCATCCACTAGGACGTCAGAGAAAATAAGAATTTACTCACCGGTAATTCTATTTCTCGTAGTCCGTAGTGGATGCTGGGAGCCCGTCCCAAGTGCGGACTCTCTGCAATACATGTATATAGTTATTGCTTAACTAAAGGGTTATTGTATGAGCCATCTGTTGAGAGAGGCTCAGTTATTGTTCATACTGTTAACTGGGTATAGTTATCACGAGTTGTACGGTGTGATTGGTGTGGCTGGTATGAGTCTTACCCTGGATTCCAAATTCTTTCCTAGTAATGTCAGCTCTTCCGGGCACAGTTTCCCTAACTGAGGTCTGGAGGAGGGGCATAGAGGGAGGAGCCAGTGCACACCAGATATAGTACCTAATCTTTCTTTTAAGAGTGCCCAGTCTCCTGCGGAGCCCGTCTATACCCCATGGTCCTTACGGAGTACCCAGCATCCACTACGGACTACGAGAAATAGAATTACCGGTGAGTAAATTCTTATTTTTAGGGCTGCCTAGCGCAGCCCTCCCTGTTAGCTGCCTGCACTGCAGGCATCAACTTACAAACTGAGCTCCTGTGCACAGAGGCGGGGTTATAGAGGAGGCGGTGCAAGGCATCCTGGGAACAGTCAAAGCTTTAGCCTGTTGTTGCCTTGGATCAAGATCCAACTCTACACCCCTGATGTTATTCCCTGTGGAATACAGTGTACCCCGCTGCAGAAAAATAAATAACTAAGAAATCACATCCGCAAGTAAAGCTATTTGCTGTACTTACAGTACTGCTGGACTCGCAGAATTTTTTTGCAGCCCCAGAGGGGTACATAAAGTAATAAAGTAATCCACAAATCCAGATTAGGCTGTTAGGAGAAGCAAGTTTATGTCATCCCCGCCACCCCCCCCCCCCCCCCCCCCGTGCCTGATTGATTTGACCCCAAAGACAGTTGTGTCTAGTTTTAATGTTTAGAATCTAGAAATGTGCTTTGATTTGGAAAATCCCATACTTTCAATGGATTTCTCACTTATTCTAACAATGACTGTAGTAATGAATGAAAGATTAGAAAGAAGGACAGGTAACACTGTAGTTGCATCAGCTGGAAATATGTGTACACACAATAGAATGCATGTGCTGAAAAGTCACTTAGACCAACTTGCAAGTGTGTGCAGGATTGGCACAGATTTACTAAATGAGAAAACTAATCCGTTTCCCTTCTAGGTATTTTTAATTTAAAAGGAATTACGTTTCTGTTGATAATTACATTTGTGCTTTGACGTAAGTACATTCCTTATATTTTTTGCTAAGTATATGTAGTTTTTAAAAAAAAAAGTATATTTGACATCATAATAATGTAGATCAGAGTATAAATACTCTCAAGGTTTTCTTGGGGTACATTTATGCTCAGTTTTGTGAGAAGTCTAGAAACTATTGAAAATTGAAGTGCCATAGAAAATGTTGATTAAATAATGACTGTATTTTCAAATGAGACTGGATGCACATTGCAATTGCCATTTAGGTTTTGTATTATATAGAAGGTGATCTTACCACATTCCAAACCAAGCCCCTGAGTCTGAGGAGGCTATTTGTAGGAATTTTGACAGTTTCTTGCAAATTGACAAGCTCCGGCAGATGTATGTTTGAGGTCCTCCACCCAAAAATTTGCTCCATGACTACACGAGTAAAGGAGGAGCGACTTCTGAACTGAACCAGAATTTGTACTGTGTGTTCATAGCAGTTTGACACACTTGTCCTCTATGTTAGACCTACAAAAGTTGGTAAAGTCTGATACGACACAACAAAGCTAACTGATTTAAAGGAGACATTTAAATGATGGGCACAATATTTAGAATTACCATACCCAATAATACACTTTATCCTGCACATCAATATTGTATATCGAGTGTGGGAAATTCTAAGATATGTCCAGAAACAGGAATAAAAAAGTTCTGATACATTGCTTATAGCCCTAATGGGACTGAGATTTTTCCACCAACAGAAAGACGGGGATAAAATATTGATGTGAAGATCTATGAGGCTATCATAATCAGAACTGGTACCTTTTACATCTCTTGCTCAACTTCCTTACTACTGTAAGGCACTAATCAGACATTTGAAGTTATTCTAATTACTGGCCTGAGAGACTCAAGTGAAGGAACCTGATCAGCAGTGTCACCCCTGTAGAACTTTGAGGCTGGAATTAAAGTGAATGCACGTAAATCTTTCCCACACAAAAATCATCTGATTGTTACTCCCACTTACAAAAGTACAAGGTGAGGCAGCCATCTTTACAGCACTACATGGGTTATTATAACAGGTGGAGTATGCAATATGTTGAGAAATGATAAACTGGGGAAATAAAAAAAATAAAAAAAGGCAACAGACAGTGGACATATTATAAGACATAGGGGCAAATTCAAACAGGAGCAACTCTGTTCGACCGGCCAATTCTGTGCTGTAGCTGCCTTGCTTTATGGCAGTGGAATCTCAAACAAAAGTGTTCGCTGCCCTGTAGGGTAGGGAGGACTTTTGTGTGAATCGGTTATTTGACCGGACGAAGGGTGCAGGATGGACTGCCATTGCTGGTGTTTAATTTCTGTGGCAATGGCAATTCGCACCCTTCGCCTGCAATTTAATTCTCCCCATAAGGTAGAGGAGCATTGGGCTATAGGATCAATATGGTGCAGAGATCTGCAAGATTCTGAGGCCAAGGTGGTGCAGAGGAAATTTGGGAAATTAGCTGTGCTGATAAATCCCTACATAATGTATTCCAAACCAGTGCATAGCTATATGCACTTTAAGCCCTAAAAACAATACACTTAATAAATAACTGGTTATATTTAGAGATGTGCACTGGAAATTTTTTCATAGAATTTGGGGGTAATTTTGATCCTATAGTATTATTAACCTCAATAACCACAATTTCCACTCATTTCCAGTCTATTCTGAACATCTCACAATACTATTTTTAGTCCTAAAATTTGCACCGAGGTCGCTGGATGACTAAGCAAAGCGACCCAAGAGGGCGGCACAAACACCTGGCCCATCTAGGAGTGGCACTGCAGTGTCAGACAGGATGGCACTTAAAAAAATTGGCCCCAAACTGGCCTTTGCACATGATGCAAAGAAAAGAGAAAAAGAGGTGCACTGTGGTCACTGGACGGCTAAGCGAAACAAACACCTCAATATCACAGGAATTATTTGTTCTAATCAATGGTATTATTGGTCCAAATCACTGGAAGAAAATTACAAAATCACTGAAATTATTCGTTCTAATCAATGGTATTATTGGTCCAAATCACTGGAAGAAAATGACAAAATCACTGGAATTCTTCGTTCTAATCAATGGTATTATTTGTCCAAATCACTGGAAGAAAATGACAAAATCACTGGAATTATTCGTTAACATTTGTAGAATGTAGCTGCTTTCTGATTACAGAAATGCTCAGATATTCCTGCGAATCCACAATCCCTTCCCAGAGGAAAAAGAAATTGAGAAACCGTTGTTTGAGAACGTTTGTTCTCTTTCCCTTACAAAGGAACAAACCACTTTCCAAGAAGACTGACGTTTTTGGGATTATGGAGACATAATGTTTTTGAATATAAATCCTAAAGCAGGTGGTGTATTAGAGTGCAAGAGACCAGCCATGCAGTTTCCGAAATATTATGACAAAATGTTACTGTATTTCATAAGCACTCATTCCTAACTCTGCTAAGTACTGTTTGGTATGCTGTATCTGGCTTCCATGAGGTAGTTGTCCATTATTTCAGCTTCCATTGACCTCTTTGAAAGCGGTAGAAGTTATCGATTCTCTTTTTTTTTTCCCCCCACAAGCATAGCCCAGTAAAATGTTGCAATGTTAAGTATTGACTTGTGCCTTCTGTGGGTCCACTTCTTCACCAAACCCAGCCAAATCTCATCCTAACCCTCTGTTCCACGTTCTCTATGTACCCCATCTGTGTCACCCATGTCTGTCTACCCCTCCCCTTTAGATTGTAAGCTTTCACGAGCAGGGCCCTCTTCCCTCGTGCTTATCCTTTGTCTTACTTTAATAATCTTCAACTGTACCACATCCAGCAGTCTTCTGCCACCTGATACTTATTCCAGTGTCATCTGCTGATGTAACTATGTTTATTTACCCTGTACTTGTCCTATACTGTCATCAACTGTAAGTTGTTGTTTTCCTGTTTGATTATTTATGTACTCTGTAATTGGGCGCTGCGGAACCCTTGTGGCGCCATATAAATAAAGGATAACAATAATAATATAGGGTGTATAATCCCCAGGTGTATCTCACACATCACACAGTACAGTATATAGGGTGTATAATCCCCAGGTGTATCTCTCACATCGCTCAGTACAGATTACAGGATGTATAATCACCAGGTGTATAACACACATCGCACAGTACAGTATATAGGGTGTATAATCCCCAGGTTTATCGCATACATCGCTCAGTACAGTCTATAGGGTGTATAATCCCCAGGTGTATCTCACACATCACACAGTACAGTATATAGGGTGTACAATCCCCAGGTGTATCTCACACATCACACAGTACAGTATATAGGGTGTATAATCCCAAGGTGTATCACACACATCGCTCAGTACAGATTACAGGATGTATAATCACCAGGTGTATCTCACACATCGCTCAGTACAGTATACAGGGTGTATAATTCCCAGGTGTATCTCACACCGCTCAGTACAGATTACAGGATGTATAAAATCACCAGGTGTATAACACACGTCGCACAGTACAGTATATACTGGTCACAACAATGCAGCAGATATTGAGCACTGATCAGGATACTAGAAGTGACACAGAGCTGCAAGATACAGCAATGGCCTACTGTACTGTACTATATGTATACTGCTGGGACCAAAATGCTGCACTGTCCTACTATATACTGCTCACAATAATGCAGCACAGAGATCGTATACTTGACACAGCTGCAAGATACAGCAATGGCCTGTACTGTACTATATGTATACTGCTGGTCACCAAAATGCTGCACTGTCCTACTATATACTGCTCACAATAATGCAGCACAGATATGGATAGTATACTAGACACAGAGCTGCAAGATACAGCAATGGCCTACTGTACTGTACTATATGTATACTGCTGGTGACCAAAATGCTGCACTGTCCTACTATATACTGCTCACAATAATGCAGCACAGAGATAGTATACTTGACACAGAGCTGCAAGATACAGCAATGGCCTACTGTACTGTACTATATGTATACTGCTGGTGACCAAAATGCTGCACTGTCCTACTATATACTGCTCACAAGAATGCAGCACAGAGATAGTATACTTGACACAGAGCTGCAGGATACAGCAATGGCCTACTGTACTGTACTACTATAATTATATACTGGTGGTCCCCAGTCCCCACAATGCAGCACACTGAGCACAGATATGGAGCGTTTTCATGCAGAGAACGTAGATATTTTCAGCACACTGAGCACAGATAATTACAGCCCACTGAGCACAGATTACGGCGCTTTTCAGGGAGAGAACGCAGCCACATCCTCTCCGTTCAATCTCCAATGCACGAGTGAAAATGGTGGCGACGCGCGGCTCTTTATATAGAATACGAATCACGCGAGAATCCGACAGCGGGATGATGATGTTCGGGCGCGTTCGGGTTAACCGAGCAAGGCGGGAAGATCCGAGGCTGCCTCGGAACCGTGTAAAATAGGTGAAGTTCAGGGAGTTCGGATCTCGGAGAACTGAACCCGCTCATCTCTAGTTATATTCAGTACCATTTGATCACAAATAGTGTCAATGAAATGTTCTGATTGAACCTGTATAAAACCCACAGTGATTATATATTATTGCTTTGCCAGATACATCGTAGGTGTTATATATTTGTTCAATGTCCAGAACAGGATCTACTTAGTATTTATTACATGGTACCGTATTTACATATTTAAAAATGTGAACAAAACTTATTCTACTGGTTGAACACAGTCACCTGTTTTATGTTTTTATTTTTTCTCCAAAATGTTTTATTGAAGCATCAAATGTCAAGTTTACAGACAATGTGATAAGTCATAATACAACTATTAGAACTCACAGTGCTTAGTATACATACGGCACAAAATGTAGTGGTAATGTGAGCTGATTCGATGTCACAAGCACATATTATAAGACTTCAAGACAACATAGGATAGCAATTAAATCCGATATAGCTATATTGAAAAGGTATTGAGCTATCGGCACCTCGCCTCCCCCCCCAACCTAAGAGAGAAAAAAGGGCATACCTGCAACTTTGTGGCCACCTCACCGTAACATGCAAGGAAAGCATGTTTCACATGCTAAGGTATGTTTCACACGCATCGTTTTTTCCCGCATGGCAAAAAGCCGGACTAACTTTGTCTGGATTTTTGTCATCCGGCAGTGTCTTTCACACACACTTTGAGCCGTGTGTAATGCTGTTGACATGTGCAGCAGCAGGAGCGGCTTGAAAAAAACCCAGTTGTGTGTGAAAGCTCCCCTTCTCACACACACACACACACACACACACGGTTCACTGCATACAAGGACGGCACGGCCCCGGCAGATGGACTTTTCAGTGGATATTTCCGGCTGCAACCCAACAGCCGTGCCGTATGAAGGCACCCTACACTTTACATTATTAAGTACAATACCGGCATGGGAAGCCGGCAAAAGCCGCCGTGTGTGTAATAGCACTTAAAATTGAATTGGAGGATCGTTGGCTGCTAATTCTAACATATACCAGGACGAGTTTTTCAAGCTATGAATTTGCGTTTTTAGTGGAGTTGATAGAGTGGCTATGTACGATTCCACGTTAAAAAAAAAAAAATGTCTCTATTTTGGCTTCCCTATCTAAAATAACCTCAACCCATTGCATCTGAACTAGAAAGTGCAGTTTAGCTTTAAAAAGTGAGAGTGATGGTTGGGAGGGTTGTAGCTAAGTCTGTAATATAGGGGGTCAGTCCGAGTTGATCGCTCGCTAGCAGTTTTTATCAGCCGTGCAAACGCTATGCCGCCGCCCACTGGGGAGTGTATTTTAGCTTAGCAGAAGTGCGAACGCTTGTGCAGCCGAGCTCTGCAAAAACAGTTTGTGCAGTTTCAGAGTAGCTCTGAACCTACTCAGCGCTTGCGATCACTTCAGCCTATTCGTGTCCGGATTTGACATCATACACCCAGCGAACGCCCAGCCATGCCTGCGTTTTTTCAGACACGCCTGCGTTTTTACAAACACTCCCTGAAAACAGTCAGTTGACACCCAGAAACACCCCCTTCCTGTCAATCTTCTTGCGGCCATCAGTGCGAAGGAAAATTTCGCTAGAACCTGAGCACAACCACAAAGAGCTTTGTACCCATACGTCGCGCATGCGCATTGCAGCCCTTACGCATGCGCATAAATGCCATTTTTTCACCTAATCGCTGCGCTAATTGCCAACAGGAGTCATTTCCCACCTTGTGTAATACGGGTGTCGGGGTAACATGCCTAACAGAGCCTATTAAGATGTTATAGGAGTAATTTTTGACCTGGAGCCAAAAACCACGGATTACTGGGCAAGCCCAAATACAATAAAACAGGTCTGCTGAAGGAGTACCACACTTATAGCAGTTTGAATTTGGAGAGTATCCCATTAAGAACCTTCTATTCGGGGACAGATATGCTCTGTGCAGGGGTGGTCTTCAGTATACCGGCGGTCGGGCTCCCGGCGACCAGCATACCGGCGCCGGGAGCCCGACACTTATTCTCCCTCGTGGGGGTCCACGACCCCTCTGGAGGGAGAATAAAATAGTGTGGTACGCGTAGTGCGCCACCGTGCCCGCAAGGGGCTCATTTGCACTCGCCACACTGTCGGTAAGCCGGCGGCCGGCCTCCCGGCGCCGGTATGCTGGTCGCCGGGAGGCCAGCCGCCGGCAGATCGTAGTGAACGCCTGTGCAGTATGCTTAGAAACATGGTAATATATGGAAAATAGGGTAATAATGCACATGATTTGGAATGAGAACGGAGTAAATCAATCGATGATACATTAGGAAGCTGGGAGAGCCATGGAGTGAGATTCTTAGAAGAATAGCATATCTATTTACATTAGAAGGGATTAGGTACTTGGTTTGTCTAGTTAGGATGCACAAGTATTTTTTTATGTATTTTATAAAATATTTTTTTTTATTTTTTTTATGGAATGGGTTAAAAATCAGAAAAAAAAATGCGTGGGGTCCCCCCTCCTAAGCATAACCAGCCTCGGGCTCTTTGAGCCGGTCCTGGTTGTAAAAATACGGGGGGTGGGGGGGGGAATGACAGGGGATCCCCCATATTTTTAGAACCAGCACCGGGCTCTGCGTTCGGTCCTGGTGCCAAAAATACGGGGGACAAAAAGCGTAGGGGTCCCCCGTATTTTTGGAACCAGCACCGGGCTCCACTAGCTGGGGAAATAATGCCACAGCCGGGGGACACTATGATATCGGTCCCTGCGACCGTGCCATTAAAACCCCAACTAGTCACCCCTGGCTGGGGTACCCTGGAGGAGTGGGGACCCCTTCAATCAAGGGGTCCCCCCTCCAGCCACCCAAGGGCCAGGGGTGAAGCCCGAGGCTGTCCCCCCCCCCCCCATCCATGGGCTGCGGATGGGAGGCTGATAGCCTTTTGTGAAATGAAAGAATATTGTTTTTTGCAGCAGAACTACAAGTCCCAGCAATATGGTACTTGGAGAACCACAAGTACCAGCATGCGGGGGGGAAACGGGCCCGCTGGTACCTGTAGTTCTACTGCAAAAAAAATACCCAAATAAAAACAGGACACGCACACCTTGAAAGTACAACTTTATTACATACATGTCGACACACACACATACTTATCTATGTTGACACGATGTTCGGTCCACTTGTCCAAGTAGAATCCACGGGGTGTATCTGAAAATAAAATTATACTCGCCTTAATCCAGTGTCCAGTGATAATTGTAATCCTCCTACTTGGCAAAATAAAAAAATGCATTTACCCGATCCAGACGGACTGAAAGGCGCCCCATGTTTACACATGGGACCCCTTTCCCCGAATGCTGAGACCCCCTGTGACTCCTGTCACAGAAGGTTCCTTCAGGCAATCAGGTAGCGCCACATCGTGGCACTCTCCTGATTCCCTATGCGCGTCTGAGCTGGCAGACAACGCATCGCACAGCACCTCCATTAGTTTCAATGGTGGGAACTTTGCGGTCAGCGGTGGGGTTACCCGCGGTCAGCCGCTGACCGCGGGTGACCTCACCGCAAAGTTCCCACCATTGAAGATAATGGAGGGGGCTGTGCGATGCGCGTCTGACAGCTCCGACGCGCATACAGCCAATCAGGAGAGTGCCACGACATGGCGCTCCCTGATTGGCTGAAGGGACCTTCTGTGACAGCAGTCACGGGGGGTCTCTGCATTCGGGGAAAGGGGTCCCATGTGTAAACATGGGACTCCTTTCAGTCCGTTTGGATTGGCTATGCGTGTTTTTGTGTGTGCCAAGTACGAGGATTACAATAAAAGAACCGGACACTGGATCAGGTGAGTATATAATTTTATTTTCAGGTACCCCGGATGTCGACAGAAGGAGACGTGGCCAGAGTCAGCGTGTCAACATAGGTAAGTATGTATGTGTCGGCATGTATGTAATAATAAGAATTTACTCACCGGTAATTCTATTTCTCGTAGTCCGTAGTGGATGCTGGGAACTCCGTAAGGACCATGGGGAATAGCGGGCTCCGAAGGAGGCTGGGCACTCTAGAAAGATCTTAGACTACCTGGTGTGCACTGGCTCCTCCCACTATGACCCTCCTCCAAGCCTCAGTTAGGTACTGTGCCCGGACGAGCGTACACAATAAGGAAGGATTTTGAATCCCGGGTAAGACTCATACCAGCCACACCAATCACACCGTACAACTCGTGATATGAAACCCAGTTAACAGTATGAAACAACAGAGCCTCTCAACAGATGGCTCAACAATAACCCGATTTAGTTAACAATAACTATGTACAAGTATTGCAGATAAACCGCACTTGGGATGGGCGCCCAGCATCCACTACGGACTACGAGAAATAGAATTACCGGTGAGTAAGTTCTTATTTTCTCTGACGTCCTAGTGGATGCTGGGAACTCCGTAAGGACCATGGGGATTATACCAAAGCTCCCAAACGGGCGGGAGAGTGCGGAAGACTCTGCAACACCGAATGAGAGAACTCCAGGTCCTCCTCAGCCAGGGTATCAAATTTATAGAATTTAGCAAATGTGTTTGCCCCTGACCAAGTAGCAGCTCGGCAAAGTTGTAAAGCCGAGACCCCTCCTTGTGGAATGGGCATTGACAGATTTTGGCTGTGGCAGGCCTGCCACAGAATGTGCAAGCTGAATTGTATTACAAATCCAACGAGCAATAGTCTGCTTAGAAGCAGGAGCACCCAGCTTGTTGGGTGCATATAGGATAAACAGCGAGTCAGATTTTCTGACTCCAGCCGTTCTGGAAACATATATTTTCAGGGCCCTGACCACGTCTAACAACTTGGAGTCCTCCAAGTCCCTAGTAGCCGCAGGCACCACAATAGGCTGGTTCAGGTGAAACGCTGACACCACCTTAGGGAGAACTGGGGACGAGTCCTCAATTCTGCCCTATCCATATGGAAAATCAGATAAGGGCTTTTACATGACAAAGCCGCCAATTCTGATACTTGCCTGGCCGAAGCCAAGGCCAATAACATGACCACCTTCCACGTGAGATATTTCAGATCCACGGTTTTTGGTGGCTCAAACCAATGTGATTTTAAGAAACTCAACACCACGTTGAGATCCCAAGGTGCCACAGGAGGCACAAACGGGGGCTGAATATGCAGCACTCCTTTTATAAATGTCTGAACTTCAGGTACTGAAGCTAGTTCTTTTTGAAAGAAAATCGACAGAGCCGAGATCTGTACCTTAATGGAACCCAATTTAAGGCCCATAGTCACTCCTGCTTGCAGGAAATGCAGAAATCGACCTAGTCGAAAATCCTCTGTTGGGGCCCTTTCGGCCTCACACCATGCAACATATTTTCGCCATATGCGGTGATAATGATTTGCTGTAACCTCTTTCCTGGCTTTAGTAAGCGTAGGAATGACTTCCTCCGGAATGCCCTTTTCCTTCAGGATCCGGCGTTCAACCGCCATGCCTTCAAACGCAGCCGCGGTAAGTCTTGGAACAGACAGGGCCCCTGCTGCCGCAGGTCCTGTCTGAGTGGCAGAGGCCATGGGTCCTCTGATATAAATTCTTGAAGTTCTGGGTACCAAGTTCTTCTTGGCCATCTACGAGTATCGTTCTTACTCCTCGCCTTCTTATTATTCTCAGTACCTTTGGTATGAGAGGCAGAGGGGAGAACACATAAACCGACTGGTACACCCACGGTGTTACCAGAGCGTCCACAGCTATCGCCTGAGGGTCCCTTGACCTGGCGCAATATCTTTTATAGCTTTTTGTTGAGGCGGGACGCCATCAAGTCCACCTGTGGCCTTTCCCAATGGTGTACAATCCTTTGGAAGACTTCTGGAGGAAGTCCCCATTCTCCCGGGTGGAGGTCGTGTCTGTTGAGAAGAACTGCCTCCAAGTTATCCACTCCGGGAATGAACACTGCTGACAGTGCTAACACATGATTTTCCGCCTATCGGAGAATCCTTGTGGCTTCTGCCATCGCCATCCTGCTTCTTGTGCCGCCCTGTTGGTTTACATGGGCGACTGCCGTGATGTTGTCTGATTGGATCAGTACCGGCTGGTTTTGAAGCAGAGGCCTTGCCGGCCTCAGGGCATTGTAAATGGCCCTCAGGTCCAGAATATTTATGTGTAGGGAAATAACCTGACTTGACCAAAGTCCCTGGAAGTTTCTTCCCTGTGTGACTGCCCCCCAGCCTCAAAGGCTGGCATCCATGGTCACTAGGACCTAGTCCTGTATGCCGAACCTGCGGCCCTCTTGAAGATGGGC
This sequence comes from Pseudophryne corroboree, assembly GCF_028390025.1. Lineage (NCBI taxonomy): Eukaryota > Metazoa > Chordata > Amphibia > Anura > Myobatrachidae > Pseudophryne > Pseudophryne corroboree. The sequence continues at coordinate 579,664,375 of NC_086449.1, forward strand.
ACTCTGCAGCCACCACAGTAGAGATACCCTGGTCCTTGGAGACAGGGTTATCAGCCTATGCATCGGAAGATGCGATCCGGACCACTTGTCCAACAGGTCCCTCTGAAAAGTTCTTGTATGGAGCCTGCCTAATGGGATTGCTTCGTAGGAAGCTACCATTTTTCCCAGGACTCGCGTGCAATGATGCACCGCTACCTGTTTTGGCTTCAGGAGGTCTCTGACTAGAGATGACAACTCCTTGGCTGTCTCCTCCGGGAGAAACACTATTTCTGGTTTATGTCCAGAACCATCCCCAGGAACAGTAGACGTGTCATAGGAACCAGCTGTGACTTTGGACTGTTTAGAATCCAACCGTGCTGTTGCAGCACTTTCCAAAATAGTGCTACCCCGACTACCAACTGCTCCTTGGACCTCGCCCTTATAAAGAGATTGTCCAAGTACGGGATAATTACAACTCCCCTTTTTTCAAAGGAGTATCATCATTTCGGCCATTACCTTGATAAAACACCCTCGGTGCCATGTACAGTCCAAACGGCAGTGTCTGGACTTGGTAATGGTAATCCTGTACCACAAATCTGAGGTACTCCTGGCGAGGATGGTAAATGGGGACATGCAGGTAAGCATCCTTGATGTCCCGGGATACCATGTAATCCCCCTCGTCCAGGCTTGCAATAACCGCCCTGAGCGATTCCATCTTGAACTTGAGTTTTTTTATGTATGTGTTCAAGGATTTTAAATATAAAATGGGTCACACCGAACCATGTGGTTTCGGTACCCCAACCCATGTGGAATAGTAACCCCGTCCTTGTTGAAGTAGGGGCACCTTGAGTATTACCTGCTGGGAATACCGCTTATTAATTGCCTCTAGCACAGCCTCCCTGCCTGAGGGAGTTGTCAGCAAGGCATATTTTAGGAAACGGCTGGGGGGAGACATCTCGAATTCCAGCTTGTACCCCTGAAATACTACTTGAAAGAAACAGGGATCCACCTGTGAGCGAGCCCACTAATTGCTGAAATTTTCGAGACGGCCCCCCACCGTACCTGGCTACACCTGTGGAGCACCCGCGTCATGGTGTGGACTCACAGGAGGCGGGGGAAGAATCTTGATTCTGGGAACAGGCTGACTGGTGCAGCTTTTTCCCTCTACCCTTGTCTCTGTACAGAAAGGAAGCGCCATTTGTGTCTGTGAGGAAACCTGAGGTAAAATTATTTCTTCCCAGCAGTTGCTGTGGATACGAGGTCCCAGAGACCATCCCCAAATAATTCCTCACCCTTATAAGGCTCTCTATGCGCTTTTTAAGTCAGCATCACCTGTCCAGTGACAGGTCTCTAATACCCTCCTGACAGAATGGACATTACCTTCATTTTGGATGCCAGCCGGCAAAATATCCCTCTGTGCATCCCTCATATATAAGACGACGTCTTTAATATGTTCTCATATTAGCAAACTAGTATGCTTGACAGGGTCACCGACCACGCTGCAGCAGCACGATCTGCAGGTTTCAGTCTGGTACCTGAGTGTGTAAATACAGACTTCAGGATAGCCTCCTGCTTTTTATCAACAGGTACCTTCAAAGTGGCCGTTCCTAAAACGACCTTGCCACCTTTTTTTGACAACCGTGTGAGCGCCTTATCCACCCTAGGGGATATCTCCCAGCGTAACTTATCCTCCTGGCGGGAAAGGGTACGCCATCAGTAACTTTTTATAAATTACCAGTTTCTTAACGGGGGACCCCACGCTTTTCACACACTTCATTTATTCATCTGATGGGGGAACAAAACACTGCCTGTTTTTTCTCCCCAAAAATAAAACCCATTTTTAGAGGTGCTTGGGTTAATGTCAGAAATGTATAACACATTTTTTATTGCCGGGATCAAGTCACGGATGTTCCTAGTGGATTGTGTATATGTCTCCACCTTGTCGACACTGGAGTCAGACTCCGTGTCGACATCTGTGTCTGCCATCTGAGAGCGCGGGCGTTTTTGAGCCCCTGATGGCCTTTGAGACGCCTGGGCAGGCGCGGGCTGAGAAGCCGGCTGTCCCACAGCTGTTACGTCATCCACCCTTTTATGTAAGGAGTTGACACTGTCGGTTAATACCTTTCACCTACCCATCCACTCTGGTGTCGGCCCCACAGGGGGCGACATCACATATATCGGTCTCTGTTCCGTCCCATATAAGCCTCCTCATTCAACATGTCGACACAGCCGTACCGACACACCGCAGACACACAGGGAATGCTCTAAACGAGGACAGGACCCACAAAAGCCCTTTGGGGGGACAGAGTGAGGGTATGCCAGCACACACCAGAGCGCTATATAATGCAGGGACTAACTGAGTTATGTCCCCTATAGCTGCTGTTTTTATATATAATGTATTTTGCGCCTAAATTTAGTGCCCCCCCCCTCTCTTTATTAACCCTTTTCTGTAGTGTAGACTGCAGGGGAGAGCGAGCTAGGGAGCTTCCCTCCAGCGGAGCTGTGAGGGAAAATGGCGCCAGTGTGCTGAGGAGATAGGCTCCGCCCCTTTTTCGCGGCCTATTCTCCCGCTTTTTATGGAATTCTGGCAGGGGTATTTACCTCATATATAGCCCCTGGGGCTATATATTGAGGTATTTTAGCCAGCCAAGGTGTTTTTATTGCTGCCTCAGGGCGCCCCCCCCAGCGCCCTGCACCCTCAGTGACCGAAGTGTGTGAGAGGAGCAATGGCGCACAGCTGCAGTGCTGTGCGCTACCTTGGTGAAGACAGAGTCTTCATGCCGCCGATTTTCCGGACCATCTTCTTGCTTCTGGCTCTGTAAGGGGGACGGCGGCGCGGCTCCGGGACCGAACATCAAGGTTGGGCCTGCGGTCGATCCCTCTGGAGCTAATGGTGTCCAGTAGCCTAAGAAGCCCAATCCGGCTGCAAGCAGGCGAGTTCGCTTCTTCTCCCCTTAGTCCCTCGCTGCAGTGAGCCTGTTGCCAGCAGGTCTCACTGAAAATAAAAAAATCTAAGACTATTACTTTCTAAGAGCTCAGGAGAGCCCCTAGTGTGCATCCAACCTCGGCCGGGCACGAAATCTAACTGAGGCTTGGAGGAGGGTCATAGTGGGAGGAGCCAGTGCACACCAGGTAGTCTAAGATCTTTCTAGAGTGCCCAGCCTCCTTCGGAGCCCGCTATTCCCCATGGTCCTTACGGAGTTCCCAGCATCCACTAGGACGTCAGAGAAAAAGTTTTACTTTCAAGGTGTGTGTGTGTCCTGTTTTTATTTGGGTATTTTTTTTGCAGAAGAACTACAGATACCAGCGGGCTCGTTTCCCCCCCGCATGCTGGTACTTGTGGTTCTCCAAGTACCAGCTTGCGAAGGAGGCTTGCTGGGACTTGTAGTTCTTCTGCAAAAAAAAAAATATTCTTTCATTTTTACACTTGGCTATCAGCCTCCCATCCGCAGCCTTTGGATGGGGGGGACAGCCTCAGGCTTCACCCCTGGCCCTTGGGTGACTGGGGGGGGGGGCCTTGATTGAAGGGGCCCCCACTCCTCCAGGGGTGACTAGTTGGGTATTTAATGCCTCGGCCGCAGGGAGCGGTATAAAAGTGTCCCCCGGCTGTGGCATTATCTGTCCAGCTAGTGGAGCCCGGTGCTGGTACAAAAAATACTGGGGACCCCTACTCTTTTCGTCTCCCGTATTTTTTGCACCAGGACCAGGCGCAGGGCCCGGTGCTGGTTGTTAAAATACGGGGGATCCCCTGTAATTTCCCCCCCCGTATTTTGACAACCAGGACCGGCTCAAAGAGCCCGAGGCTGGTTATGCTTAGGAGGGGGGGACCCCACGCAAATTTTTTTCGTTTTTTTTTTTTAAATTTAAAAATCGAATCAAAATCCGTCAATTCAGCCGTTTTTCGACAGCGGGACTGTCGAATCCGTTTTTTATTGAATATGTCGAATTCCGGCACCCACCTGCCGGAATTCGACGGTCGAATTGTGTCGAATTTAAAAACGAGCAAAAAAGTGCCGCAATTCGCCCGGAATTGCATATACCCCTAAATTTGAAAAAGCTCTGTAACACAACTAGTATAGTGTTGGTCCTGTAAAAATGCAAATGGATAAGTTGCTATTAAGGAATATTGCTCCTTGAACGTGGAAGGCCTCTTTGCTTACCTGCTAGCCAGCTTACCTACAGTTTTCACTTCTAGAGTTTGCCAAGTGTTGAAAGGATGAGAGGCCTGACCATGTTGAAATTCAGGATTATCAGTAAAGGTGAGGAATAAGAATTTGTGTGCGTTTAATCCAAATTTATGTCTCAGTATGTGTCAGGTTTTCCTAGTATTCCAAAGTAGCGGGTTATCACGTATGTCTGATGAAATTTCTTGGTCATGCATGTGAAGAAAGTTAATGAGGATAATTCTGTCTAAAAATTCCCTTTCTAAAGACGTATTAGCATACAGGTCACGGTCATTTAGCTAGTCTGTAATGCATCTGGTATGAGCTGCATAAGAGTATAGCTGGACATTAGGAAAATTGATTCCCCCATTATTTTTAAGTTGTAATTTGTTTAAGCCTATAATTCTTGGGTGTTTACTTTTTCCAAATAAACCTTCTGAAATTACAATTACTTGACTGTGCGTCTTTATTGGAAATCAAAAAAGGAAGAGCTTGTATTGGAAACATTAGTTTTGGGAATGAAATCATTTTAATAAGGTTAGCTCTACCGAGGTAAGACAATAACAGATTTTTCCAGTTGTCGAGTTCTGTCTATATAGAACGCATGACTGAGGAGTAGATAAGGTTATAATGAAGATGCGGGTTATTGGAAATTTTTACCCCCTGGTAAGTGAAACGTTGTCAAACCCACGTTATTAGGATATTTGAAGCAAATGGAGTACGGGATGAGGGATTTCCCAAGCGAAGGGCCACAGATTTAGATGTGTCAACTTCAAAGCCTGATACTGAACCAAATTTGGTTAAAATATTAAATATTCGATTACGAGATTCTGAAGGGTCTGATACATATAATAACACATCATCTGCAAAAGCAGTCAGTTTCATTTCCTTCCTGACAATTTTTACACCTCGCTAATAATCACTTTTCTGTAAGATGCAGAGTAATGGGTCGATAGCGAGATTAAATAAAATGGGGGAAGGGGGCAGCCCTGCCTCATTCCCCTAAACATGGTTATGGGATTGCTGCGACAGCCATTTATCAGTAAGTGAGTAGAAGGGCTAGTATATAAGTATTTGATAAGATTAATAAAAGTTGGACCAAATTGCCGTATGCGCAGTACCTCAAATGTGGCCACAGTACCGTATCGAATGCCTTCGTGGTATCTAAATATAAAAGAATATTCACTGTACAAGATTCTCCATTGGAGGCCACCACAGCTGCCACAGCCGATCCTTATTCCCCTAACCAAATGCTTATGGCAGACGAACCCTAACTGGTGGTCCGTGAGAAGTTGTGGTAGCAATAACTGAAGGCCATCTGCCATGATTTTGGCAAGAATTTTTGTCTGTATTGAGTAACGCAATAGGTCTATAGGAGTCAATTTGTTGAGGATCTCTTTGTGGTTTGGGAATCAACACTGTGTATGCGTTATTGAGGTGCGGGAAAGCTATATTGTGGCGAAGAATATTGTTGAATTAATCCACTAATATGGGGGCTATATGTCCCTGCAATATAATATTTGTTGGATAACCCGTCAAGGCCTGGTGATTTGTGTAATTTCAGGTCAGAGATTGCATGCATCAACTCATCTAAGAAAATGTCTTGTTGAAGAATTTAATTTTGGGAGCTGGATAATGGGAGACGGGGGGATCCGCCTCAGACATCATATTATTGTGTACAGTTTGAATAAATGAACGTACGCCATAGAAGTTAAAAAACGAGTTTTGAAGTGCAGAAGAATGCGTGAAGTTGCAGTGTCAATTGATGCCGCGTTTGGATCTTTAATAGCCGTAATCAATTTTTTCGGGGCATGGGATTTTGACATAGTGGCTAACAGTAAGTCTTATTTTGCCATCTGAAATATTTAGATTTTGAAAAAGTAAAGTTTTGCTGCGACTGCGATAATAAAAAAAATAATCTAACAGCTGCCTTGAATGGGTACAGGCCAATTGAGTATCTAAGGAAGAAGATTGTTGACTTAATTTGGTTAAAATATTAAATAAAGTGTAAAGTATGTAGGTTGTGATATTGTGCAGATGCTTTTTTCTTTTGTTGGGAAACATAATTCATAATATTGCCCCTCATGGTAGCCTTAGATGCTCCCCGAAAGACAGTCGGTTGTTCCCAGTAGTCAATGTTATCATCTGTATCTGTCATCCAAGTATTAATAAGAAAGTGGCAAAAGTCCTCAGAAGCATACAAATGAGCCGGAAATCGCCAAGGTCTAAAACTTCCAGTAAAGGCTGATCCTGCAAGGTTAAGCGAGATAGGGGCATGGTCGGAGACCACAATATTGTGAATATCTGCTTTGACTATGCACAATACCAACGAGTCCTCCACAAGGAAAGAATCTATTCTAGACCAGAAACCATGCACAGCGGAATAGTAGGTGAAAGAATGATCAGTAGGGTTAAGAAGTCTCCAAATGTCACTAAGCTGTAATGTTGTTTTAAGGAACGGTCGCTGTCTACATGAGGACAATGTGAGGTTTTGTGGAATAGCTTGCCTGTCTAACGTCAAATTAACAACTGAGTTAAAGTCCCCTCCAATAATTAATAAACCGTTTTGGCGTTGTGCTAGTGTTTAGTAATGATTGAATAAACTCAGAGGCTGACACGTTAGGTGCATATATGTTGATTAAAGTGTAATGTTTGCCCCATATGGTGACATTGAGAATTAAAAAACGACCCTCTGAATCAAGTGTTGACGCAGTAATAGAATGCTGGATATCTTTGTGGAACAAAATACACTCTAGTTTTCCTGTGAAATTTAGAAGAAATGCAGTCTCCCAACCATGGGGCTCGCAATGTCGAGTCCCCTCCAGCCTCCAAATGTGTTTTTTGTAGAAATATGATGTCTGTGCGAAATTTGCGTGTTACCACTCTTTCTCTTGATAAGGAAATTAAGGCCTCCCACGTTTCGGGATACAAATTTAAGAGGAGCAGGAGAAGCTATGGGAAAAGATGGAGAATTAGCATGCATTAACCAACACCCATTTTGGGAAACCTATAAACCAAATGATATACATGTGTGTAAAAGACCCCCTCCGCCCCAGCAGGGGGACCTGCTTTATAATTGAAAGATCCATTTCATATGAGGATAAGTCTATAAATTCCCAGGGGCTAATTTAATTGGGTGTGGATCATTAGGTCAACAGTCAAGAGGTCGACCCCCATAAGATCAACATGCAATGGTTGACAGGATCAAAAGGTTGACAGGGTCAACAGGTCGACATGTAACACTTGAACAGGTAAGTTGACATGGAAATTGTTGACATATTTTTCTTGATTTCTGGATGTCATTTTCTATAATAAATCACGTGACCCCAATTAGTGTACAGCTACGCTTGCCCCGTTTTGGGCAAGGTTACTATTCCCAATCATAGTCCACATGGACGATAAATAAAAAAGTAAAAAAAACACAAAAAAACTTGTGTCGACCATTTGACCATGTCAACCATGTGGGGATAACCTGTTGACTGATAATCCGGAGCACAGCTTAAAGTGCATCGCCTGTAATAGGTATCACCACCGGACATCTGCAGAGCCTGGGATTTCTTACTGGCCAGCCCTAACGATCCTCCTTAACAGTTGTACACTGCTGTGCTGTGCAGTGCCCCTTTGTTTTACATCATCTTTGACTGCTTTGCTCTATCTGGACAAGGAGAAGTGCCGGGAGCCAGGGCTTTAGTTTGCAGAAAATGCTAAGATGCTCACCAGTCCAGTGTCCGTCCTTAGAAGCAGGAACTAGCAGGCTATAGTATGTTAGTCAGCATGGAGCAATAGCAGTAGTAATGGAATCCTGTGAATGGTCAGCTAGATAATCCAATACAGGTTGAGTATCCCTTATCCAAAATACCTCTGGTCCCAAGCATTTTGGATATCGGATTTTTCCGTATTTTGGAATAATTGCATACCATAATGAGATATCATGGCAATGGGACCTAAGTCTAAGCACAGAATGCATTTATGTCTCATATACACCTTATACACACAGCCTGAAGGTCATTTTAGCCAATATTTTTACTAACTTTGTGCATTAAACAAAGTGTGTGTACATTCACACAATTCATTTATATTTCATATACACCTTATACACACAGCCTGAAGGTCATTTAATACAATATTTTTAATAACTTTGTGTATTAAACAAAGTTTGTGTACATTGAACCATCAAAAAACAAAGGTTTCACTATCTCACACTCACTCAAAAAAGTCCGTATTTCGGAATATTTGGATATGGAATACTCAACCTATACTAGTTTTATGGTTTATCCACCTAGAGGTCTCATATGTTTGTGAATCCAGTCTGGTCTGGGAATGGTCTATAGAGACTTCTCAATAGCCACCCAAGTTTTTGAAGGGTCCAGTGTTTAATCTGGTCTAAAAAACTACCTGATAAAATTAAATTTAGTAACTTGCTTCCTATGCAAGTCTGTCTCATTTACCTTTCCACAAAAGTGTAAGTACAGAGATCTGCTTCATCAGCCTCCATGACAACTGTGTGTGCGCACCGACAGCAGTTTTTAATGGGAAATTACATTTCTTGATGACACTCTTTTGTAATAATTTAAACCCACAGGGAATTGGATGAGGACATCCACTCTATCGCATAGCCCTGCTCCTTTTACTCATAGCCCTTGTTTCAAATTGGTCTCTTGGAATGTGGGCAGCTTTAATTCACCTTAATAGAAGAGTCACCTTTCTCAAACGCTCTGGGCACAAATAGTGTTTCTACAGCAGACCCATTGGAGAGCTGGGGAAAACTTTACTTTGAGAAATACCTGGATTCAGGTCTATTTGTGCTCCTTTTCATTCCAACTCAAGAGGAGTCGCTATATTGTTAAGCCGTACCTTATAATATACTATTATGAGCCAATATTTGGATCCTGAGAGATGGATCATTCTTCTTGACATTATTATCTCTAATGCGAGACACACTGTTGAATTTATATGCCCCCCATAGCCCATCAGAATGTATGTTGGAACGCTCACTTTTTAGCCCAAAGCGAAACCCCTGGACTAATTGTGGGTGGGGAATTTATGACAGTAGATGATCCTTAACTGGATAAATTTCCCCCTCCAGCCTCACTCCATTTTTATACTTGGAAGCTTATTGCTAAATTGAAGCCCTCACAGGGTCTTACTGATCCTTGGCATTTAATTAACCCCACTGATCAGTCTTACACTAATCTCTCCGCAGTCCATTGTACATGGCTTACATCACAAAACTTACCCCAAAAGACTAAAAGATCTCAACATGTATAGTCTGGAGAAATGAGGGGACATGATAGAAATTTTGAAATATACCAAAGGTTTTAAAGTACAGGAGTGAAACATTCTTCAAAGGAAGAAAAGAATTAGAACATTCATTTAAAATGGAAGGGAAATTTAAGGAAAATTACTTCACAGAAAGGGTAGTAGATAAGTGGAATAGCCTCCCATCAGAGGTGGCAGAGACGAATACACCAGAGCAATTTAAACATGCTTGGGATAAGCATATGCTTACAAAAAAAATAAGGCTCAAAAAGGGTTGAGATTACCTAAAGGATGAAAACTAGGGCAGACTAGATGGGTCAAGTGGTTCTTAACAGCTGTCAAATTCTAGGTTTCTACATTGTCGCAAATGGATTATACACTGCTCAAAAAAATAAAGGGAACACTAAAATAACACATCCTAGATCTGAATGAATTAAATATTCTTAAATACTTTGTTCTTTACATAGTTGAATGTGCCGACAACAAAATCACACAAAATTATCAATGGAAATCAAATGTATTAACCCATGGAGATCTGGATTTGGAGTCACACTCAAAATTAAAGTGGAAAAACACACTACAGGCTGATCCAACTTTGATGTAATGTCCTTAAAACAAGTCAAAATGAGGCTCAGTAGTGTGTGTGGCCTCCACGTGCCTGTATGACCTCCCTACAATGCCTGGGCATGCTCCTGATGAGGTGGCAGATGGTCTCCTGAGGGATCTCCTCCCAGACCTGGACTAAAACATCCGCCAACTCCTGGACAGTCTGGTGCAACGTGGCGTTGGTGGATGGAGCGAGACATGATGTCTCAGATGTGCTCAATTGGATTCAGGTCTGGGGAACAGGCGGGCCAGTCCATAGCATTAATGCCTTCATCTTGCAGGAACTGCTGACACACTCCAGCCACATGAGGCCTAGCATTGTCTTGCATTAGGAGGAACCCAGGGCCAACCGCACCAGCATATGGTCTCACAAGAGGTCTGAGGATCTCATCTCGGTACCTAATGGCAGTCAGGCTACCTCTGGAGAGCACATTGTGGGCTGTGCAGCCCCCCAAAGAAATTCCACCCCACACCATTACTGACCCACTGCCAAACCATTCATGCTGGAGGATGTTGCAGGCAGCAGAACGTTCTCCTTGGCGTCTCCAGACTCTGTCACATGTGCTCAGTGAGAACCTGCTTTCATCTGTGAAGAGCACAGGTCTCCAGTGCGAATTTGCCAATCTTGGTGTTCTCTGGCAAATGCCACGGTGTTGGGCTGTAAGCACAACTCCCACCTGTGGACGTCGGGCTACCACCCTCATGGAGTCTGTTTCTGATCGTTTGAGTAAACACATGCACATTTGTGGCTTGCTGGAGGTCATTTTGCAGGGCTCTGGCAGTGCTCCTCCTGTTCCTCCTTGCACAAAGGTGGAGGTAGCGGTCCTGCTGCTGGGTTGTTGCCCTCGTACGGCCTCCTCCACATCTCCTGATGTACTGGCCTGTCTCCTGGTAGCGCCTCCATGCTCTGGACACTACGCTGACAGACACAGCAAACCTTCTTGCCACAGCTCGCATTGATGTGTCATCCTGGTTGAGCTGCACTACCTTAGCCACTTGTGTGGGTTGTAGGGAGGTCATACAGGCACATGGAAGCAACACACACTACTGAGCCTCATTGTAACTTGTTTTAAGGACATTACCTCAAAGTTGGATCAGCCTGTAGTGTGTTTTTCCACTTTAATTTTGAGTGTGACTCCAAATCCAGACCCCCATGGGTTAATAAATTTGATTTCCATTGATAATTTTTGTGCAATTTTGTTGTCAGCACATTCAACTATGTAAAGAACAAAGTATTTAATAAGAATATTTCATTGATTCAGATCTAGGATGTGTTATTTTAGTGTTCCCTTTATTTTTTTGAGCAGTGTATATTGGTGGTGGACTACTTGTTTCCAATCATTCAGAATGTAACCTTAGGCAAAATTGTCATATCTTCTGTTAGTGTATCCCTTTATTACTCTCTCCTGCATCAGCCTCGCATCTCTGGTGCTTCCCCTCCTTCCTTTCCCAGTCCGAGGATTTCAAAAACGTTTTAGACCTTCAATGGAACAGATTTCTTGATGATAATATTTCCCACTGGGCTGACTCAGTATGTAGAATGTATAGGGTGCCTAGAGGGATATCCTTTGTCCCCCCACCTTTTTAACTTATCCTTAGCCAACTTCTCTGATTATCTCAACAAGCCAAACATTCACAACATAAGAGTAGGTTCAAGGGAAATTAAGGATACAGCATTTATAGACGATTTGTTGCTCTACTTGTCTGAACCCATCACTTACATACAACATCTGATGTCCTTACTTCAAGACTTTGGGGATATTTCTGGGCTTCATGTTAATCAGAAAAATTCTGTTGCTTTATATTTGTGGATGGGTTTTGGCCACCCATATTAATGCTAGCGTACCCTTTACTTGGGCAAGAGGGAGTTTTACATTTTTAGGAGTGCAAATTACTAAAAACATCTCTTATCTTTATCATATGAACATTTCTATAGCTGTCACGGCTTTGGTTGGAGATCTGGATGGGTGGCGTCATCTCAAGCGCTCTTATTTGGGTAGGGCAAGTTTGCTCAAAATGATTACTTTCCCAATATTGACTTATTTTGTCCATCACTACCTTGATGGCTCACAATGGAAGACACTAAAAGGCTTTATTTGGTCTTTGGACCTATAACCTTCACAAAATAGACCTAACTCAACAGTACAAATTTAATGGAGGAATTAATTTAACTAACATCACACATTATAACCATTCAACACTTTTATGACGTCCCCGTGATTGGTTGCATGGTACATGTATTTATACGGATTCTTTACTAGGAACATTTTTCAACAGATTGTAGCTTAGACTCCTTTCTACACCTCCATGATCAGGAGATACATACCTCTAGAACTGCAGGAGAATCCTCTCCTCTGGAACACTCACCAACTATGGCATCTATTGTGCCACAAAAAAAGGCTTGAATGCACGAAAAACTCTTTCTTCCATTACATAAACCAACATGGCTTAGCTGCGAATCCTTTCCTATTGTGGCCAGCTAGGGGTATACATTATATTGGTTGTTTGATAGATAGAAAAGCCTCTCACATTCCATCAGGCAGTTATAAGGTATGATTTTTTTTTTTGTCCTATTCTTATTTTGCCTATTATCAGGCTCTACATTACATGAACCAAACTATTTGAAATTTCTCCAAGATCGTCACCATAATCTGTATACACTTTTGTTTGAGCCTCCACCTGTTTATAAGGCAATTTCCAGCCACTACATTTTTTACGTAACAATTTAGATGACACCACACTCCAGACTGGCTTACCCCAGTGGCTGCACCATTTTCCTGATTTCACCGCCAACATATTGCTTAAAAACCTGTTTGATTCTTGTTGCGTTATTCCTACTAGTTCATAGAGATAATTGTTCTTGTACATTAGTCCACACCAGGTTCCTCATCCTCGCATATGTTCACTCGATGGCAGGAGAACAGTGTACATCTCTCATTATTTATGGTCTTGTCCTCTGGCTCGGAGGTTTGTAGATATGCGCTGGACCATCTGCTTAATTTTCTGCACTTTGATTCGGCATAGGCCAAACTGGCAAATTTGCCACAGAGTCAGTGGGTGTCAAGTGCATAACGTAAACTTTTACTGGAAGAGTTCAGCTGATAATTTTTTTATTTTTTTACAAGTCTGGATTCCGCCTGGGGTGCCCCCCTTTTTTTTTTCTATTTAAGGGAAAATTATTTTACATATTGCAGATGGGCTGGTTGGAGGCTACATTGGCTAAGGAATCCAGAGGAGCAGGATTTTTTTTTTTTGAGGTTTAGGAGAGTAACATATCTGTACTCCCTACACAGCCACAATTGCTTACACAGTGTTTCTCATCTGGTTTGTAGATATCCTTTTGCTTCCCACAGAATATCTTTCACTTATTGCTATTGTGTCTTATCTTTCCTATTTACATTCAATTTCTTTGGTGAATCATTATCCATTATCTCCAATTGTCACATTCACTGATGTACCTTTTTAATATGCTTCAGAATCAATAAAAACATTTTTTGTTTGGGAAAAAAAAAAAGTATTAAGATGAAAACAACTATAAGATGTCCAAACCTGGAGTGTAATGGTGGAGTTTCAGAAACTCTGCTGTGGAGGAAGGATTTCTATTACAATTATTGTTATATGTAAACCAGAGAAAAACAAGATTGCCTGTATATGCAGTAGTGCACTAGGGTAGATAATAATTTAAGACAAATTATAACTTATTTAGGAATACTAATCACCAAAATCAATGGAATAAGATAATATATGAAAAGTACACAAATGCAGGAAATGTAAAGAAATAATGTTGCAGTGCATTCTTTTTAATTATATTGATGTAGCTGGTATGTGCATTATCATTTTAGTGGTTTCCCAAATTCTTATTAGTTCTAATGTGATATAAAAAGAAAAGCCCAATGACCTGTGAACAGGCTGTCAGTACTATCAGTAACATATCTAGAGAAGTTCTTGAACATGGCCGTAACTAGGGTGGGGGTGGGGGGGACTAAGGGGGCAGGCGACCTGGGCGCCAAGACCCCCCCCCCCCCCCCCCCCGACACCCTCTCCCTATGCGGCAATGGTAGCTTAGAGTCGTCTGAGCTTTTCTGTGATGAAACTGAAAATAAACTACAACTCCCAGCAGCCCTTGGTAGCTGTATTTCCTCTCTGCAGTGTGCTGTGCGCCGCAGGAAGTCTCTCTCTCTCTTTCCTGTGTAGGTGGCGTGGGAAGCTGTAGTTGCCTCCAGCCCTTCTTCCTTATACTTCCTCCCCAACAGCCAGGCCTGTGAGTGGGGTTGATCCCCTGGGGTCCCACTGCACACCACCTCTCACGGAAGTGCGACTTCCTGTCCCAGCCGCGCAGTAACCAGCCGCCAAACAGGAAAGCTGGAGAGCCGTGCGGGAGGCAGATCCTGCAGAATGAGAGGTATGATGTGCACCTACCACACACACATACAAGTAGCTGCTGTCCTCTATGTGGCTGGACGCTGCTGCAAGCCAACCTACCCACTCTCTATGACTGACCACTGAGGGCATACTCCAGAAACCTGTCCTCCCTGCCCTGGGACTCCCCCGACACACTGCTTTATTTACAGCCTGGCACCTCCAATAATTTTATGCTCAGAGTTCATAGATGTGCCCCTCCCACAGGTTGCTTATGATATGTGCAAATGCTACATGTGGGCTATGTACTGGGCAGGCTGGTTAATGCAGAGGGTGCTAGGGATACATGAGATCACAATCACTGCTTATTAGCCAGCACTGGCTAGCGCCTGATGTGGTTTTTACATAAATATTTCGTAGGCTGTATAATGATCTATGTCAGAACACTGTTTAAACAAATCAGTATTAAGGAGATTGCTGGTATCTGTACTTGTTACATAAGTTTTAGATGCATTGGTCTGCCTGGCCCTGTATCTTATTGTTCATTAATGGCATTCCATTAATGAACAATAAGATTGTTTAGTGATTTATATGTTTATATAGAACATGTATGAAGTATATTGTATTAAGTATGTGTATAGTGGACACATGGAGAGCGGGCACAGACTTAGCACTGAACCATCTCTTCAGGGACAGAGAAGACAACACTCGGGTAAGACGGGGCCAGTGTGCTTCACCTCACATTAAAAATATATTTTATGAGCTTAAACATTGTATTTATTTGGACACTACTTTGTGGTATGGTGTGAATCTGGGACACTACGTGCGGTGTAATGTGAATAAGGTAGTGCTACTGTGGCGTAATTTGAATTTGGGTACCATGGTGTGGCCTTCGGCGCATGCTGTCCCTTGATTAAGTATGGGAGGCAAGGGGGATGGATATGAAATTTATGTTAGAATAGGCAATTTTTCATGGGTCAAAAAGTTCTGAAAGAGGTAGGATTTTGGTTACCTACCGGTAAATCCTTATTTTCTCGTAGTCCGTAGAGGATGCTGGAGTCCATATTAGTACCATGGGTATAGATGGGTCCACCAGGAGCCATTGGCACTTTAAGAGTTTAATAGTGTGGGCTGGCTCCTCCCTCTATACCCCTCCTGCCAGACTCAGTCTAGAAACTGTGCCCGGGAAGACAACATACTTTAAGAGAAGGCATTACACAGATAGTGGCGAGATACATACCAGCTCACACAAAAGGCAAATCCGGCTAACATGCCGGAACAACGCAGCAACAGCTGAAACAGTAAATAACGCAGAACTTACCTAGGAACCAGGCAGTACTGAACAATAAAACCAATGCAGGAGAACGCAGCGCTGGGCGGGAGCCCAGCCTCCTCTATGGACTACGAGAAAAGGATTTACCGGTAGGTAACCAAAATCCTATTTTCTCTTATGTCCTAGAGGATGCTGGGGTCCATATTCGTACCATGGGGATGTACCAAAGCTCCCAGTACGGGAGTGAGAGAGCGGAGGCTCCTGCAACACTGCTTGACCAAACTTGAGGTCATCAGAGTCCAAAGTATCAAACTTGTAAAACTTGGCAAACGTGTTCGACCCAGACCAAGTAGCTGCTCGGCAGAGTTGTACAGCCGAGACTCCCCGGGCAGCCACCCAGGAAGAGCCCACTTTACGAGTAGAGTGGGCCTTTACAGATTTTGGACACTGCAATCCCGCCGTGGAATAAGCATGCTGGATAGTGAACCTGATCCAGTGTGAAATAAACTGCTTAGAAGCAGGACACCCAATTTTCTTGTGATCATAGAGATCAAACAGAGTCACCATTCCTATGACGAGCCATCCTCTTCACATAAATCTTCAAAGTCCTCACTACATCCAAGGCCTTTGAAGCAATTGAGGAGGCAATAGCCACTGACACCACAATAGGTTGGTTGATATGGAAAGCCGATACAACCTTAGGAAGGAATTGTGGACGAGTCCTAAATTCCGCCCTGTCTTCATGGAAGATCAGATAAGTGCTTTATCTTGTAAAAGCCCCTAATTCCGAAACGCATCGTGCAGAAGCCAATGCCAACAAAGTAACCACCTGCCACGCGAGAAACTGGAGATCAGCCTCCTCTAGGGGCTCAAACAAGCAGATTGCAGGAACTACAACACCACATCAAAATCCCAGGGTGCCGCTGGCGCCACAAAGAGAGGCTGGATGTGCAGAACCCCTTTCAAAAAAGTCTGAACTTCAGTGAGGACAGCCAATTGTTACTGGAAGAATATGGACAAAGCAGAGATTTGGACCTTGATGTAGCCCAATCTCAGTCCCATACCTGCTTGCAGGAAAAGAAGAAAACGTCCAAGTTGAAACTCCACTGCAGGAAATTTCTTGGATTCGCACCAAGAAACATATTTTTCCAAATTCGATGGTAAAGTTTAGACGTTACCCCTTACCTAGCTGAATCAGGGTGGGAATAACCCGACCCGGGATACCCTTCCGAGTTAAGATCTGGTGTTCAACCGCCATGCTGTCAAACGTAGCTGTGGTAAGTTTTGATAGGCGAACGGCCCCTGCTGTAGCAGATCCTCCCGAAGAGGTAAGGGCCTTGGATCCTCCAGCAGATCTGCATACCAAGCCCTCCTTGGCCAGTCTGGAGCAACGAGGATTGCCATAACCTTTGTTCTTCTTACCAGCGGAAGAACCCTTGGTATCAGAGGAAGTGGAGGGAACACATACTGATGTGAACACCCACGGTGTTACCAGTGTGTCCACCACCACTGCCTGAGGGTCTCTTGACCTGGATCAGTACCTTCCCAGCTTCTTGTTGAGGCAGGAGGCCATCATGTCTATGTGAGGAACCCCCCAACTGGTTACCTCCTCGAACACCTCCGGGTGGAGGCCCCACTCTCCTGGATGGAGATAGTGTCTGCTGAGGAAGTCTGCTTCCCAGTTGTCTACTCCCGGAATGAAGATTGCGGTCATCGCTACAGCGTGCCATTCTGCCCAGAGGAGGATTCTTGACACCTCTGACATGGCAGCCCTGCTCTTCGGTCCGCCTTGTCGGTTTATGTAGGCCACGTTGTCAGACTGCACCTGAACAGCCCGATCCTGTAGAAGGTGTGCTGCTTGCAGAAGGGCGTTGTACACGGAAGTTCATCGGGAGAAGGGATTCCTGATTCGACCACCTTCCTTGGAAGGTTTCCCCCTGAGCGACTGCTCCCCAACCTCTTAGACTTGCATCTGTGGTTAGAAGGATCCAGTCCTGAACTCCGAACCTTCAGCCTTCCAGAATGTGCGGAAGTTGTAGCCACCAGAGGAGCGAAAACCTGGCTTCCCGGAGACAGACGTATCCTCTGGTGCATGTGTAGATGAGACACCGACCACTGGTCCAATAGATCCAGCTGAAAGGGACGAGCATGAAACCTTCCGTACTGCAGAGCCTCGTAGGAGGCAACCATCTTCCCCAGAAGGCGGATGCACTGATGAACCAATACCTGGGCAGGCTTTAGGACATCCCGGACAATTGATTGAACCACCAATGCTTTCTTCCATATGAGACTTTGGAAGGTTCAGGATCCAACCGTGCTTCTTGAGCAGCTGTGTCGCAAGCGCGACGGATCGTAACAACCTCTCCCTGGACGATGCCTTGATCAGGAGAGCGTCCAGACATGGAATTATGATCACCCCCTGCTTGCGGAGGAGAACCATCATCTCCGCCATCATCTTGGTGAAGATCCTCGGTGCCGTGTAGAGGCCAAACGGCAGCGCCTGAAACAGATAGGTTTGCACCGTTAGACGATCACTGAGATATGCCTGATGCGACGACCAAATGGGAATGTGGAGGTACAGTACGCATCCTTGATGTCAAGAGACACCAGGAACTCCCCCTCAGTCAGTCCCGAGATGACAGTTCTCAGAGATTCCATCTTAAATTTGAACTCCTTGAGATAAGGGTTCGAAGACTAAGTTCAGAATTGGCCGTACCGAACCATCCGGTTTCGGTACCACGAAAAGGTTTGAATAATAACCTTTGTTCCGCAGTTGAGGCGGAACTGGAACAATGACCTCTGACACCGCCAATTTTCGAATGGCCTCCAGAAGAATTGTACTATCTGCCAGCCGAGCTGGCAAGCCTGGACTTGAAGAAACGGTGAGGTGGGAGATTTTGAAACTCCAGTCTGTACCCCCCCCCTGGACACAATATCCAGCATCCTGGGGTCCAGACCAGACGAGACCCAGACGTGGCTGAAATGCCTGAGTCTCACCCCCACCTGACCTTCCTCCAGGCCTAGCTGTCCACCGTCATGCAGAGGACTTAGGGGTATCAGAAGTAGGTTTCTGGTTTTGGGAACCTGCGAGAACAGGTTTCTTTCCTTTTGCACGACCGCCTCTGAAGGTGTTCGAAGGCTTGTTCTTTCTAGGCCTCGCGGGCCGAAAGGATAGTGACGTGGCTGGTGTTAAAGGCATCTTCGTAGCAGGTGCAGCTGAGGGGAGAAAAGGAGACGTACCCGCGGTAGCCGTGGCAATCCCCGCATCCAGCGCCTCCCCAAAAGGAGCCTGACCCTGTATGGTAGGCTCTCCACACTCTTCCTGGATTCCGCATCCGCAGACCATTGGCATAGCCAGAGACCCCTGCGAGCCGAGATTGACATGGAGTAGATCCCCGCAGCCATGGAATCCAGATCGTTCATGGATTCTACCAGGAGCCCTGCAGTATCCTGTATGTTACGTAGGAACAATGCAATGTCACTTTCATACCATTGTAATCAATTACTCAAGTAACGTGTCAATTTTACTACAGCTTTAGAAATCCATACACGGGAAATGGATTTGAGCATAGCATCAATCCCGCGATCAGCTGGGTCCTTGAACGCGGCAGAGCCCAGGACTAATAAAATTGACAGTCTGGACACAGGGGTCCCAATTTATTCTATCCCCCTCCCAGGATATTATAAAACAGTGTCTAATACAATAGACTCAGGGAAGGGCAGTGAGGCTCTCATATCATCAGTGATGTAAGGCCCACAGCAATATATAAACATATAGCTAATGGCCTCCCCCCATGAACTGCACCCCCTGCAAGGGGCGCCATCCTCCAGTAATGGGAGCTGCAGATATAAAACAGAGCTGAACTCCACTGAGAAGACGCTTCGCCCACCGAAGATGGTGCGTCTTCCCGCGCAACTTCTATACACCCGCCTGAGGATTCTGTCGTTAGCCAGTGGATACAGTCCCCGGCCAACGTCTGAGCACTGAGGATTCCGTCGCTAGCCTGGGGATTCAGTCCCCGGTTAGCGTACGTGTACTGAGGAATCAGTCGTTAGTCTGGGGATTCAGTCCCCTGCTAGCGACTGTGACCATTATAGGGTACGCAGACGCTGGTTCAGCAGCGTGATTACTTTTCTGTGTATAATGAAATGGATTCCTCCTGAGAGGGAACCATCACAATAGCATATGTCCCCGAGTCCCTAGACATGGCAGTGAAATGTATAGAACACCCACATACACATCAGACACAGCTTCCCCCCCAAGCATGGCAGAGAGACAGAGATTGGAGCCAACCCACACACAGCGCTATAACAAGAATAGGGAAACCTAAACAAGCGCTGACTATGTCCCTTAATAGGTGACACAGTCTTTACACAGCCTCCCCTCCCTTCTACAACCCCCTGTACCGTACAGATAGCTGGAGTTGCTCTGGAGGGACTGTTCATCCACTTGTATCGTGTCTGCAGGCAGGAAAATGGCGCTGAACGCTGCTGGGTCCACTCTGAGAAGCTCCGCCCGCCCCAATGGCGCTGTCTTCCCGCTCTTCGTAGATTATACTAGCCTGAGGATTTTGTGCTGGCTGAGATCCACAGACCCCGACAGGCTTGTTTTGGTCAGTGTAGGGTCAGGTGCCGGCTCAGGGCGCCCCTCACAGCGCCGCACCGCAGAGCCGTCAGGGAGCGCGGTTAATACTGCGATCCTACCCTTAAGCCGCCCTCTTCACACTGACCCCCCGCTTGTAAGGGGGGACAATGACTCACTCGCCACACTTCAGCTCTGCAAGGGGGTGGCGGCTGGCTGCCGGGGTGAGCGTTCCCCTGTGGTGGGGAGCGATCTATCCCCTCTGGATCTCAATGTCCAGTCAGCAGAGTCAGTGGCTCAAAACCCCGCAGGGCGGACACTGCTCTTCCCCCTCAGGCCCTCGATGCAGGCAGGCTGTTGCCAGCAGCCTCCTGTAAAAAAAATAAACTCTAAAATAAAACTTTTCCAGGAAAGCTCTGTAGAGCTCCCCTAGCTGTGACCGGCTCCTCCGGGCACATTTTCTAAACTGAGTCTGGTAGGAGGGGCATAGAGGGAGGAGCCAGCCCACACTATTAAACTCTTAAAGTGCCAATGGCTCCTGGTGGACCCGTCCATACCCATGGTACTAATATGGACCCCAGCATCCTCTAGGACGTAAGAGAAATATGTGTGTGTGTGTGTGTGTGTGTGTGTGTGTGTGTGTGTGTGTGTGTCAAAAAATGTATCGATCGGTGCGCTTATCCCCACTTGATAGTCCTGTGCCAGTGGTCCAAAAGGAAATCACAATGGTCCAAAGTGAGTTAAATAGCTCGCTTATTAAGCCCTGATGTATAATCCACAGGGTATCCCCAACAATGGACTGAATAGTAGAGATGAGCGGATTCGGTTTTACTCGGTTTTACTCGGTTCTCAAAACCGAATCTTATTGGCTCACGGATGTCACGTGTTTTGGATAGCCAATAAGATTCGGTTTTGAGAACCGAGTAAAACCGAATCCGCTCATCTCTACTGAATAGTCCTATATGAACACCTTTCCACTTCTTTGGGCAGCTGCTCAGTTCTTCATAGTACCACTAGGTAAAAGTGGCCAAGAAATTCTGCAAAAAGAAGAGAAGAACAAGCGCCTATGGTGTAGTATGTCTATCCAGAATGTGCCAAATACACGCAGATAACAGAATTGTGTACCGGATTGTGGCTTGCATTAAAACACATCAATTCCCTGTTTCATAGGCTCAATCTGATGTCAAAGTCTGAAAATCAGGGAAACAAAAATAATTGCCATATAGTGTAGTAGTTAGATCTATAGAATTATGACTACCCACACCTAAATGGCCTGCGTACCAGATATATAATCAAAATGTGCATATAAAAATGAACCCTTGTCATCTGCTTTTCAAGCGTATATTTGTGATGAAACCGGAGTGTTGCCGAACTCTTGAAAACATATCCGCACTCCTCACGGTTATGCAAATAATCTAGTACACTTATTGAAACAGAAATAATTAAGCTTAGCTTGATTATAAGCCTGGACAGGGCGAAACACGTTGAGACTACTTGAACTACCTAACCCAGTGATGGCTAACCTTGACACTCCAGCTGTTAAACTACACATCCCAGCATGCCCTGCTACAGTTTTGCTATTTGGCCTTGCTAAAACTGATGCAGGGCATGCTGGGATGTGTAGTTCAACAACAGTTGGAGTGTCAAGGTTAGCCATCACTGACCTAACCCAACGTTTATATATCATCAAGCTAAGCTGGGGGACACCAGCGGTTTATCCCCAATGTATTTCTAGCTCAGACTACCCCCTCCCTTTCATGCACCAGAATTGTATTTCCTAATTGATTTGAGCAACTTACCTTTTGTTCTGTTAGTATGAGGGGCATGGATGGGACCAGTGTTTGGAGGGTATGCTGGTCTCTGTAGCGCCATTTGGAGATCCCGAGGGTATCTTCAGGTAAGTTAGCTCTCAATTCGGATACATTTGCTCAGATGACATTATCATGTGGCATTATGTTATATTACCCAGAAGGGTTGCTATTATTAGTACCTGGGGCAGGTCTGGGGTGCAGTTCCCCCTGGATTGGTGGGGCTGGGCTTGGTTGGAATAGCACACTGCGAGATCTTATTTAGCACCCCCTTAACACATTTATTAATCCTTCTGGTCTTTTAATTACACTTTCACTAGTATATTAATTTTTGTATATAGATTTTGTTTTCCTTTTATTAACACATACTAACTTTACCTTCTCGCACTGTGCTGCCCTGGGGGGTTCTACACCCCGTGCCCAGACCTAGAGCCGGTTTGTGGGGCTTCTACACCCCGGGCCCAGACCTAGATTTAGGGACCACCAGCATCAGAGGAGCCTTGTCAGAGCCTGGTGGCTTATCATACGTTTGCAAACTGTATGTAATCAAGACCTCTGGAATATATATATATATATATATATATATATATATATATATATATATATATATATATATATATATATATATATATATATAAAGAATTTACTCACCGGTAATTCTATTTCTCGTAGTCCGTAGTGGATGCTGGGAACTCCGAAAGGACCATGGGGAATAGCGGGCTCCGAAGGAGGCTGGGCACTCTAGAAAGATTTAGGACTACCTGGTGTGCACTGGCTCCTCCCACTAAGACCCTCCTCCAAGCCTCAGTTAGGACACTGTGCCCGGACGAGCGTACACAATAAGGAAGGATTTTGAATCCCGGGTAAGACTCATACCAGCCACACCAATCACACCGTAAATGTCGTGATATGAATCCCAGTTAACAGTATGAAACAACTGAGCCTCTCAACAGATGGCTCAACAATAACCCGATTTAGTTAACAATAACTATGTACAAGTATTGCAGATAAACCGCACTTGGGATGGGCGCCCAGCATCCACTACGGACTACGAGAAATAGAATTACCGGTGAGTAAATTCTTATTTTCTCTAACGTCCTAGTGGATGCTGGGAACTCCGAAAGGACCATGGGGATTATACCAAAGCTCCCAAACGGGCGGGAGAGTGCGGATGACTCTGCAGCACCGAATGAGAGAACTCCAGGTCCTCCTCAGCCAGGGTATCAAATTTGTAGAATTTTGCAAGACCAAGTAGCTGCTCGGCAAAGTTGTAAAGCCGAGACCCCTCGGGCAGCCGCCCAAGATGAGCCCACCTTCCTAGTGGAATGGGCATTTACAGATTTTGGCTGTGGCAGGCCTGCCACAGAATGAGCAAGCTGAATTGTACTACAAATCCAGCGAGCAATAGTCTGCTTAGAAGCAGGAGCACCCAGCTTGTTGGGTGCATACAGGATAAACAGCGAGTCAGATTTTCTGACTCCAGCCGTCCTGGAAACATATATTTTCAGGGCCCTGACAACGTCTAGCAACTTGGAGTCCTCCAAGTCCCTAGTAGCCGCAGGCACCACAATAGGCTGGTTCAGGTGAAACGCTGACACCACCTTTGGGAGAAATTGGGGACGAGTCCTCAATTCTGCCCTATCCATATGGAAAATCAGATAAGGGCTTTTACATGATAAAGCCACCAATTCTGACACACGCCTGGCTGAAGCCAAAGCCAATAACATGACCACTTTCCACATGAGATATTTCAGATCCACGGTTTTTAGTGGCTCAAACCAATGTGATTTTAAGAAACTCAACATCACGTTGAGATCCCAAGGTGCCACAGGAGGCACAAATGGGGGCTGAATATGCAGCACTCCTTTCACAAATGTCTGAACTTCAGGTACTGAAGCTAGTTCTTTTTTAAAGAAAATCGACAGAGCCGAGATCTGTACTTTAATGGAGCCTAGTTTTAGGCCCATATTAACTCCTGCTTGCAGGAAATGCAGAAATCGACCTAGTTGAAATTCCTCTGTTGGGGCCTTTTCGGCCTCACACCATGCAACATACTTCCGCCATATGCGGTGATAATGATTTGCTGTAACCTCTTTTCTAGCTTTAATAAGCGTAGGAATGACTTCCTCCGGAATGCCCTTTTCCTTCAGGATCCGGCGTTCAACCGCCATGCCGTCAAACGCAGCCGCGGTAAGTCTTGGAACAGACAGGGCCCCTGCTGTAGCAGGTCTTGTCTGAGCGGCAGAGACCACGGGTCCTCTGAGATCATCTCTTGAAGGTACCACGCTCTTCTTGGCCAATCCAGAACCACGAGAATTGTGTTTACACCTCGCTTTCTTATTATTCTCAATACCTTTGGTATGAGAGGTAGAGGAGGGAACACATAAACTGACTGGTACACCCACGGTGTCACTAGAGCGTCCACAGCTATCGCCTGAGGGTCTCTTGACCTGGCGCAATATCTCTCTAGTTTTTTGTTTAGGCGGGACGCCATCATGTCCACCTGTGGACGACCCCACTGATTTACAATCATTTGGAAGACTTCTGGATGAAGTCCCCACTCTCCCGGGTGGAGGTCGTGCCTGCTGAGAAAGTCTGCTTCCCAGTTGTCCACTCCCGGGATGAACACTGCTGACAGTGCTAGTACATGATTTTCCGCCCATCGGAGAATCCTTGTGGCTTCTGCCATTGCCATCCTGCTTCTTGTGCCGCCCTGTCGATTCACATGGGCGACTGCCGTGATGTTGTCTGACTGGATCAGCACCGGCTGGTGTAGGAGCAGGGATTTTGCTTGACTTAGGGCATTGTAAATGGCCCTTAGTTCCAGAATATTTATGTGAAGGGAAGTCTCCTGACTTGACCATAGTCCTTGGAAGTTTCTTCCCTTTGTGACTGCCCCCCAGCCTCGTAGGCTGGCATCCGTGGTCACCAGGACCCAGTCCTGTATGCCGAATCTGCGGCCCTCCAAAAGATGAGCACTCTGCAGCCACCACAGAAGAGACATCCTGGTTCTTGGGGACAGGGTTATCAGGCGATGCATCTGAAGATGCGATCCGGACCACTTGTCCAACAGGTCCCACTGAAAAATCCTGGCATGGAACCTGCCGAATGGAATTGCTTCGTAAGAAGCTACCATCTTTCCCAGGACCCGCGTGCAGTGATGCACCGATACCGGTTTTGGTTTTAGGAGGTCTCTGACTAGAGAAGACAACTCCCTGGCTTTCTCCTCCGGGAGAAACACTTTTTTCTGGACTGTGTCCAGAATAATTCCCAGGAACATTAGACGTGTCGTCGGGACCAGCTGTGACTTTGGGATATTCAGAATCCAGCCGTGCTGGCGCAGCACTTCCTGAGATAGTGCTACTCCCACTAACAACTGTTCCTTGGATCGTGCCTTTATTAGGAGATCGTCCAAGTATGGGATAATTAAAACTCCCTTTTTTCGAAGGAGTATCATCACTTCCGCCATAACCTTGGTAAATACCCTCGGTGCCGTGGAGAGTCCAAACGGCAGCGTCTGGAATTGGTAATGGCAATCATGTACCACAAATCTGAGGTACTCATGGTGAGGATGGTAAATGGGGACATGCAGGTAAGCATCCTTGATGTCCAGGGATACCATGTAATCCCCCTCCTCCAGGCTTGCAATAACCGCCCTGAGCGATTCAATCTTGAACTTGAATTTTTTTATGTATATGTTTAAGGATTTCAAATTTAAAATGGGTCTCACCGAACCGTCCGGTTTCGGCACCACAAATAGTGTGGAATAGTAACCCCGGCCTTGTTGAAGTAGGGGTACCTTGATTATCACCTGCTGGGAATACAGCTTGTGAATCGCTGCTAGCACCGCCTCCCTGTCTGAGGGAGCAATCGGCAAGGCAGATTTTAGGAACCGGTGGGGTGGAGCCGCCTCGAATTCTAGCTTGTACCCCTGAGATACTATTTGAAGGATCCAGGGATCCACCTGTGAGCGAGCCCACTGATCGCTGAAATTCATGAGGCGGGCCCCCACCGTACCTGGCTCCGCCTGTGGAGCTCCACCGTCATGCGGCAGACTTGGAAGAGGAAGCGGGGGAGGACTTTTGCTCCTGGGAACCTGCTGTTTGTTGCAGCCTTTTTCCCCTACCTCTGCCTCTAGAGAGAAAAGACCCTCCTTTTCCCCGCTTGTTTTTCTGGGTCCGAAAGGACTGAACCTGATAAAATGGCGCCTTCTTAGGCTGTGAGGGGACATGGGGTAAAAATGCTGACTTCCCAGACGTTGCTGTGGAAACTAGGTCGGAGAGACCATCCCCAAATAATTCCTCCCCCTTATAAGGCAAAACTTCCATGTGCCTTTTGGAATCTGCATCTCCAGTCCACTGGCGAGTCCATAAGCATCTCCTAGCAGAGATGGACAATGCACTTATTTTAGATGCCAGCCGGCAGACTTCCCTCTGTGCATCTCTCATATATAAGACTGAGTCTTTGATATGGTCAATTGTTAGCAGAATCGTGTCTCTGTCTAGTGTGTCAATATTTTCTGACAGTTTATCCGACCACGCAGCGGCAGCACTGCACATCCATGCTGACGCAATAGCTGGTCTAAGTATAATGCCTGAGTGTGTATATACAGACTTCAGGATCGCCTCCTGCTTTCTATCAGCAGGTTCCTTAAGGGCGGCCGTATCCTGAGACGGTAGTGCCACCTTTTTAGACAAACGTGTGAGCGCTTTATCCACTCTAGGAGGTGTTTCCCAACGTAACCTATCCTCTGGCGGGAAAGGGAACGCCATTAGTACCTTCTTAGGAATTACCAATTTCTTATCAGGGGAAGCCCACGCTTCTTCACACACTTCATTTAATTCATCTGACGGGGGAAAAACTACAGGTAGTTTTTTCTCCCCAAACATAATACCCTTTTTTGTGGTACCTGGATGTAAATCAGAGATATTTAACACCTCTTTCATTGCCTCAATCATGCAGTGAATGGCCTTAATGGGCATTAAATTTGACTCCTCGTCGTCGACACTGGTGTCAGTATCCGTGTCGACATCTACTTGTGCCATCTGAGATAGCGGGCGTTTCAGAGCCCCTGAAGACTTGAGACACCTGGACAGGCACGAGCTGAGAACTCGGCTGTCCCGCAGTCGGCATGTCGTCAAATTTCTTATGTAATGAGTCTATACGTGCACTCATTTCCTTCCATAAGCACATCCACTCAGGTGTCTGCCCCCCAGGGGGTGACATCCCTTCTAAAGGCATCTGCTCCGCCTCCACCTCATTATCCTCATCAAACATGTCGACACAGCCGTACCGACACACTCCACACACACAGGGAATGCTCAATATAGAGGACAGGACCCACAAAAGCCCTTTGGGGGGACAGAGTGAGAGTATGCCAGCACACACCAGAGCGCTATATAAGGCAGGGACTAACTGAGTTATGTCCCTTATAGCTGCTTTTTAATATAAACTATATACTGCGCCAAATTAAATGCCCCCCCTCTCTTTTTTACCCTTTTCTGTAGAGTAGTCTGCAGGGGAGAGCCAGGGAGCTTCCTTCCAGCGGAACTGTGAGGGAAAAATGGCGCCCAGTGTGCTGAGGGAGATAGCTCCGCCCCTTTTCCGCGGCCTATTCTCCCGCTTTTTTATGGAATCTGGCAGGGGTATTTACCTCATATATAGCCCCTGGGGCTATATATTGAGGTATTTTTGCCAGCCAAGGTGTTTTTATTGCTGCCTCAGGGCGCCCCCCCCCCCAGCGCCCTGCACCCTCAGTGACCGGAGTGTGAAGTGTGAGAGGAGCAATAGCTCACAGCTGCAGTGCTGTGCGCTACCTTGGTGAAGACTGATGTCTTCATGCCGCCGATTTTCCGGACCATCTTCTTGCTTCTGGCTCTGTAAAGGGGACGGCGGCGCGGCTCCGGGACCGAACATCAAGGCTGGGCCTGCGGTCGATCCCTCTGGAGCTAATGGTGTCCAGTAGCCTAAGAAGCCCAATCCGGCTGCAAACAGGCGAGTTCGCTTCTTCTCCCCTTAGTCCCTCGCTGCAGTGAGCCTGTTGCCAGCAGGTCTCACTGAAAATAATAAACCTAAGACTATCTTTCTTCTAAGAGTTCAGGAGAGCCCCTAGTGTGCATCCAACCTCGGCCGGGCACAAAATCTAACTGAGGCTTGGAGGAGGGTCATAGTGGGAGGAGCCAGTGCACACCAGGTAGTCCTAAATCTTTCTAGAGTGCCCAGCCTCCTTCGGAGCCCGCTATTCCCCATGGTCCTTTCGGAGTTCCCAGCATCCACTAGGACGTTAGAGAAATATATATATCTATATCTCTCTATCTCTATCATGTCTTGGTACAGCTCGGTGTGCTGGGGTACGCCAGGGGTTTATCCAATGTATTTCTAGCTCAGACTACCCCCTCCCTTTCATGCACCTGAATTGTATTTCCTAATTGATTTGAGCAACTAACATTTTGTTCTGTTAGCCACGGGAAGAAACCCTGCTCAAAGCTGACCTCACAAGCACAAGACCGTCCACGTAAAACAGTGCCCCATTCTGCTAATAGGTTTAGGGTGCAGTAAACCAGGCTGCCACTCGCCTGTCTTCCCTCTTTGCAGTCACCACTACACCAAGGGTTGGGGGGTGCCACTATTCAGTACCTGGCGTCCTGCTGTTAAAGACAGGACATCTCTTACCTTACAACAGCTTCAGCTTGTGGTCAGCAGCTCCAGTTGGGGGGAGATCGCCTCCTGGGGTGTAAAAGGCAGGTGCTGACATCTGTGTCCTCACAGGAGCCTGCTCAGTCAAGGCAACCATCTCTGGAGACAGTACTATGACTCCACAGCAGAGAGCAGGCTGCCGGCTGTTACACTGCTTGTGGCAGTCAAAAGGAATAAATGACTTGGGGTGACATATGATGGAGGAGATGGAGATAGAAGAAGAGGAGGACTATTATTGCCCAGACTCTTCCAGCTCCTGCTATAACCCCATTGTTTCCAGTGTCCCCCATGGAGGAAAGAACTGAAAATGAACTCTTCCCTTAAGTATTTAACACTGTTTTATTGCAAATATACAACCACAAGTGGCAAGTTAGTAAAGTAACTGTACATAATAAGCATACGTCTTTCTACTGAAGTGACTGCTGCTTATATTTTCATTTACCATATGTTGTACAATGGATGCTAAAATTTGCATGATACCGGGTTTTTGTGAAGATCATCTAGTATAAAAAGGGCAAAAGTTACCAGCTGTGCTCCAATGGTAATATTTATGTAAAAGTTTTCCATGCCGACAGATAAGTACTGTAAAGTTGGTGACCTGCTAATTGGATGCAATACTAAATTTAATAAGCAGTGATTTTTGGCCATGGGAATTAAACAGCAATAATTTTAAATGCAAAAAACACACCTAATGTGTTCAATATCACTGTGGTTTCAATTCGGAGACCAGAAATGCAGTCAAACAGCAGATTGAAATGTCCCCGCTTCGTAAATATACCCTTTTATATAGTAAGTAGAAATCTTTTATGATCCTTTTTTCAAGACCCATTCCAAAGCTCCATTAGAAATCTTGGTAGTGGTGATAAAGTTCTAGTAGTTTCAATATTAGTGTTCACACTAGGCTGTTTCAGCAGGGCGCCGCGTCCTGCCTGATTTTTTAAGGGCAAAATCCGCCCTGCCCTTTCTGCGGCGCCCTGCTAAAACCGCCGTCCGCTTCCTGCCCTCCCAGCGTGTAAAGATGCCGCGCGCATGCGCACAGCATCCATTCACGCTATGGGAGAGCGCTTGGGGGAAGCCCAGCACCTCCGTAGGTACTGGGCATGCCCCCAACAGTGACGCCACCGGCCTCCCATGTCCCCTGTAGTAACGTCTGTGTGCTGCACCGCCCACTACAATGACGTTACATGGCCACGCCACTATTTTTGCAGGACCACGCCCCCTTTTCGGCCATGCGCACACATATGCCCCCGCAGTCCGGCGCCCTGCCCTCTAGAATGTCTATAGTGAACACTAAATATGTTTAGGTTTGTGAAGAAACACTTTGAAACCGGTTTCTTCTGTTTTTTTCAAAGTCCCCTCTCCTCAAATCAATAAAATGAACACTTGTTAAATTAAGAGACAAAAAATTAAAAACCAGAGAAGTATTGTTCTTGTACATTTATTAGTGAACCCTCTCAATTCAGCCACAACATTAAAAAAAATAAAATGATTGCACTACCAGGTCAAGCAAAACTAGCAACTTTCATTTTAAAAAAAGTACAAATCTGTTAAAAATTTCAATCAGTATACACATATATATATAATACAATATTACTAGTTAATGTTAAATGCTACAAACCAATATTATTCCAATGGAATGAAGGAAAAGAAACACACTTTGATAGCTTCAAGAACCATTTCTATATATTAGCATTTTTTTTCTCAAATACATACATGGGAAATGAGGTAACCAGTAAATGTGCAAGTACCAAAAGCCAAAAATAAAAAGTTTATATATAGAGATATATCTATATGTATACACAAAACATATAGATATACAGTTCTAACACAGAAGACACCTCCAGGACCCTGAGTAAGGGAAGCCACAACTCTGGGGGGCAGTAATGTTAGTGAAAGGGAAAAATTGAGATCAACCCAGTGTGATTAAGGGGTCCAGGAGGTTAGTATGATACAGTAAACAATCCACTATATCCCACCATAGGGGTGTTGAAAATAATTATATATAGAGAGAAAAATTAAAAAAGTGGCATCTATGCAGCAATCACAGACATCCTAAACCAACAGTATTACTTATAGCAGACTGATAATGATGTGCCAAGAGCTTTTCTAGAACCCAACAGCACTCAAACTACAGTTGTGGAATTCCTACTGAGGTTAGTGGAAGAACTGTATGCATTTTATACAGTGGAGCAGGGGGCAGATGAAGGGACAACCCCTTTTTCTGCTGGAGAGGACCTTATGTTATGTAACGGCAGAGGACATCTCCAGTACTAAGGGATTTTCGAACAGATAGGCGGCAGATACTGCTTTTGTCTGGTGTCAGTTGATAAAATTCTGAAGTGTTGATATATACAGTAAGACCTTTGGTAACTTGTGTGCTGTAAAACAAGTGCTCAATTCCATTTCTCTGCTGCAGTCACTGCTACCTTCTTCCACTAGCCCCACAGTGGCAGTTTACAAAACAGGGGTTATCAGTTGTGAGGGGAGATAAAATAGCAGATATACAATAACACTCCAGCATAAATACAGTTGGATTCTCCACTGCTCTCACTGTTGGCGTATGGCTTGAGACACCATGTGCTGCCAAAAAACCCCATCACCCATATAAGTCAAGTTATGACCGGGGGAAGGGGGACGGGGGCTAAAATGAACCATTTTTAATTAACTAGTAACCCATGAAAGGACAAACATGAAGGATGCAAGGTCAGTGCTTTGCCTGTTTACATGCTGGTTATCGGTTTAATTTTGCCTTCACGCAGAATACATTACAACTTGTTTCCAGTGCATAAGTACACATATATATGTATATATATATATATATATATATATATATATATATATATATATATATATATATATATATATATTATAAACTATGTGATTATCTGCCATCAAACAGTGAGAACAGTGAAATGGTCAGCGGAGAGGAAGACATCTATAGCCAAACAGTGACCAACCCTCTAATGTTTTATGTCACTATTCTCACAAAGAAAGAAACGAAACAAAGTGACCGCAAAGCCACTACGCCACAGTAAGATAGTGGAACGCTGGATTAAATTAATGATGAAAAGGGGTAAGAATGCAGAGATTAGTCTCTTAAAAGATTGGGACACAAAAAGAATAAAAACTATACGTGTAGAACTAGCCGTCAATATAGTCAGCGTTATAGGTCCAGCAGTAATCCACTCTAATGTGCTATGGGCCACTCTTGTCAAAGTAATATACTTTTGGGCTAAGAACACCCCATCGCACACAATCCCTGCCCGAGAGTGGCCTTTACAGGCAACTAGACATTCAAATCCCAACAAATAGTTCAGGTGCCTTCTGCTTGTGAACGAGTGCACAGCAGGAATCAGCTCAGCATGATACATACCCTTATATAATGCTTGTCCCAGTCCCTCCCACCCCCCACCCCCCCTCACGTCACTCCACAGACGGCCAAGGGTTAGCAGATACCATATTCCAAGCTGCTCAGACATGCATATTGAGAAACATTAAGACAGATTTTCTGCCCGACCGTTTAAACGCGCACACAGATCAGAAATGGTTAGCTGGCTCTTTTGTTGTTTTCATTGCTGTTCTATCATGCAAACTTGAACTAAGACAATTACAAATCAGTAAATAAGGCAGCCGCTCACTCAAGTGCCTCTGTGTTATTGCTCACACAGAAGCTAGGGGTGGGGAAATGCGTATGCTAAGGTCAATACGCTCCCCTAAACACAGCTTGGCGTGCAACAGAATGTACCCTGTGGTGCCACACTAGCCTGTAATTGTGTGACCTGCTGCCTAACAAAATATACCGTGGAGGCATTACCAGGGATTCTGCTAGCAGAAAACAGGGAATGGGACAATGTGGGCAAACAGCCACTGCACCACTGGACTGGTCCACACAACACATCTGTTAAATGTTTTGGCAAAATATTATTTTTAATGGACAATATTGCTACAAACGAGATGCCAAGTACATAACTTGAAACACAAATCTGGTAAATCTGGTATTGGGAAATGGTACATGGTAATTTTGCTGTGCCCAAACCAGTCACTAGGTTGGTATGCAAAGTAAGGGTTGGCTGGTAATCAAGGCAGAACTTCCTAAAGTCCTCCTTTATCCTGTCTCTTAAAAGGTTGAGATACATGGTTGACCCTTCCACTTTAGAAAAAAAGTTTTGCTCGTTTTCATCTCCCATGCATTCACAAAAAAACAAAAAAAAATTTTGGGGGGGGAAGAAAAATGGCAAAACACGTACAAATCCTCAACCACTATATAGCATATAATAGTAACATTTACTACTGGGTCAGGATAAGTTTCTGCTGCGCGAGAATATATTGTGCACAACATCAGTAAGGGCAGCCCTACCACCCCTTACATCTCACACCGCTTAAACACTACTCTCAAGTGGATTCAAATGGATCGCTAATCACAGGAAAGTTGAAGAAAGTTTGGCGACCACAATAAAAACAGAGTACTGAATGAGCATGGCTAATACAGAAGGTAATAATGCACTACACATATTAACCCCTTCTCTGAATACAGTAAAGTCTTATGGCAGCAAAAAAAAAAAAAAATCTGGTCCAAAAAAATTTAACAAAACAAAAACAGCCCACTAGGGCTTCAGTGCAAACATTCAAATAAGCAGCTGTGACACTCCTCTCAACTAAGGGATTGACAGAAGCACACTTGCAAATTGGGAGCCCCTGGTAATGCCTCAAGGTCCCCTTTGGGGGCTAGCACTGGCCACAATGACCCAGTCTTTTTTTTCTTCCTGTTAGCCTCAGCTACCCTCAGAGGAGAAAGGAGAGCAAGTGTTTCTCCCCCCATTTCATCCCTAAACACACCTCAAATCCCTCCCAGTGCCCACAACTGCAATACATAATGTAGGGGCACTGTTGGGAAGTACTGGGGTGTAGAGGTACTAACATGGAGACAGTGGAATGTGTGACTCTTGACACCACCTCCAGATATAAAGCTGCGGTGTCCTAGCCGGAAGGACAAGTGCAGGTGGAGGGTGAAGCTGAAGCATCCGAGTCAGGCAAAGAGGCTGGTTTGTATTGTGTTGATCCCTCTGGGTTTGTGCACCGGCAGGAGGCAAGAGGGCAAATACCTGTCCTCACTCTCCATCTCTATGAACCTCAGAGGCATCAGCCCGGCAGATGGGACATGTGCAGTTGGACTGAAAGAATATGAAAATATAAAAACAAATTTAGATACATGCAAACCCCATGGCACCAAATTACACAAAAAAAATAAGAATTTACTCACCGGTAATTCTATTTCTCGTAGTCCGTAGTGGATGCTGGGAACTCCGTAAGGACCATGGGGAATAGACGGGCTCCGCAGGAGACTGGGCACTCTAAAAGAAAGATTAGGTACTATCTGGTGTGCACTGGCTCCTCCCTCTATGCCCCTCCTCCAGACCTCAGTTAAGGAAACTTTGCCCGGAAGAGCTGACACAACAAGGAAAGGATTTGGAATCCAGGGTAAGACTCATACCAGCCACACCAATCACACTGTACAACTTGTGATAACCATACCCAGTTAACAGTATGAACAACAACTGAGCCTCAGTAAGATGGCTCATAACAATAACCCTTTAGTTAAGCAATAACTATATACATGTATTGCAGAGAGTCCGCACTTGGGACGGGCGCCCAGCATCCACTACGGACTACGAGAAATAGAATTACCGGTGAGTAAATTCTTATTTTCTCTAACGTCCTAGTGGATGCTGGGAACTCCGTAAGGACCATGGGGATTATACCAAAGCTCCCAAACGGGCGGGAGAGTGCGGATGACTCTGCAGCACCGAATGAGCAAAGGCAAGGTCCTCCTCAGCCAGGGTATCAAACTTGTAGAACTTAGCAAATGTGTTTGAACCCGACCAAGTAGCAGCTCGGCAAAGCTGTAAAGCCGAGACCCCTCGGGCAGCCGCCCAAGAAGAGCCCACCTTCCTTGTGGAATGGGCTTTTACTGATTTAGGATGCGGCAATCCTGCCGCAGAATGAGCTTGCTGAATCGTGTTACAGATCCAGCGCGCAATAGTTTGCTTTGAAGCAGGAGCACCCAGCTTGTTGGGTGCATGCAGGATAAACAGCGAGTCAGTTTTCCTGACTCCAGCCGTCCTGGCTACATAGATTTTCAAAGCCCTGACTACATCTAGTAACTTGGAGTCCTCCAAGTCCAGAGTAGCCGCAGGCACCACAATAGGTTGGTTCAAATGAAACGCTGATACCACCTTAGGGAGAAATTGGGGACGAGTCCTCAATTCTGCCCTGTCCATATGGAAGATCAGATAAGGGCTTTTACATGACAAAGCCGCCAATTCTGACACACGCCTAGCCGAAGCTAAGGCCAATAGCATAACCACTTTCCACGTGAGATATTTTAGCTCCACGGTCTTAAGTGGCTCAAACCAGTGGGATTTCAGGAAATCCAACACAACGTTAAGATCCCAAGGTGCCCCTGGAGGCACAAAAGGGGGCGGAATATGCAGCACTCCCTTAACAAACGTCTGAACTTCAGGCAGTGAAGCCAGTTCTTTTTGAAAGAAAATAGATAGGGCCGAAATCTGGACCTTTATGGATCCTAATTTTAGGCCCATAGTCACTCCTGACTGTAGGAAGTGCAGGAATCGACCCAGCTGGAATTCCTCTGTAGGGGCCTTCCTGGCCTCACACCAAGCAACATATTTTCGCCATATACGGTGATAATGTTGTGCTGTCACGTCTTTCCTAGCCTTTATCAGCGTAGGAATCACTTCATCTGGAATGCCCTTTCCCGTTAGGATCCGGCGTTCAACCGCCATGCCGTCAAACGCAGCCGCAGTAAGTCTTGGAACAGACAGGGCCCCTGCTGTAACAGGTCCTGTCTGAGAGGCAGAGGCCATGGGTCCTCTGAGATCATTTCTTGTAGTTCTGGGTACCAAGTTCTTCTTGGTCAATCCGGAACGATTAGTATAGTTCTTACTCCTCTCTTTCTTACTATCCTCAGTACCTTGGGTATGAGAGGAAGAGGAGGGAACACATAAACCGACTGGTACACCCACGGTGATTTTCCGCCCATCAGAGAATCCTTGTGGCTTCTGCCATCGCCATCCTGCTTCTTGTGCCGCCCTGGCGGTTTACATGGGCGACCGCCGTGATGTTGTCTGATTGAATCAGCACTGGTTGGTTTTGAAGCAGGGGCTCTGCTTGACTCAGGGCGTTGTAAATGGCCCTTAGTTCCAGTATATTTATGTGGAGTGAAGTCTCCTGACTTGACCACTGTCCTTGGAAGTTCCTTCCCTGAGTGACTGCCCCCCATCCTCGGAGGCTTGCGTCCGTGGTCACCAGGACCCAGTCCTGTATGCCGAGTCTGCGGCCCTCGAGAAGATGAGCACTCTGCAGCCACCACAGCAGAGACACCCTGGCCCTTGGGGACAGGGTGATCAACCGATGCATCTGAAGATGCGATCCGGACCATTTGTCTAACAGATCCCACTGAAAGATCCTTGCATGGAACCTGCCGAAGGGAATTGCTTCGTAAGAAGCCACCATCTTTCCCAGGACTCGCGTGCAGTGATGCACCGACACCTGTTTTGGTTTCAGGAGGTCCCTGACCAGAGATGACAATTCCTGGGCCTTCTCCACCGGGAGAAACGCCTTCTTCTGTTCTGTGTCCAGAATCATGCCCAGGAAGAGCAGACGCGTCGCAGGAATCAGCTGCGACTTCGGGATATTCAGAATCCAGCCGTGCTGTTGCAACACTTCCCGAGAGTGCTACGCTGACTAACAACTGCTCTCTGGACCTCGCCTTTATAAGGAGATCGTCCAAGTACGGGATAATTATAACTCCCTTCTTCCGAAGGAGTATCATCATTTCGGCCATTACCTTGGTAAATACTCTCGGTGCCGTGGACAGACCAAACGGCAACGTCTGGAATTGGTAATGACAATCCTGTACCACAAACCTGAGGTACTCCTGGTGAGGTGGGTAAACGGGGACATGCAAGTAAGCATCCTTGATGTCCAGCGACACCATAAAATCACCCTCTTCCAGGCTTGC
This sequence comes from Pseudophryne corroboree, assembly GCF_028390025.1. Lineage (NCBI taxonomy): Eukaryota > Metazoa > Chordata > Amphibia > Anura > Myobatrachidae > Pseudophryne > Pseudophryne corroboree. Next base: position 579,701,141 of record NC_086449.1, read on the forward strand.
AATAACCGCCCTGAGCGATTCCATTTTGAACTTGAACTTCCTTATATAAGTGTTCAAGGATTTTAAATTCAGAATGGGTTCACCGAACCGTCCGGTTTCGGTACCAAAAACATTGTGGAATAGTAACCCCGTCCCTGTTAAAGGAGGGGAACCTTGATTATCACCTGCTGGAGGTACAGCTTGTGAATTGCCGCCAGTACTACCTCCCTTTCACTGGGAGCAGCTGGCAAGGCTGATTTGAGGTAACGGCGAGGGGGAGTCGCCTCGAACTCCAGCTTGTATCCCTGAGATACAATTTGTACAGCCCAGAGATCCACTTGTGAGCGAACCCACTGGTTGCTGAAGTTTCGGAGACGCGCCCCCACCGCACCCGGCTCCGCCTGTGGAGCCACAGCGTCATGCGGTGGACTTAGAGGAAGCGGGGGAGGATTTTTGTTCCTGGGAACTGGCTGCCTGGTGCAGCTTCTTTCCTCTACCCCTGCCTCTGGGCAGAAAGGATGCGCCTCTGATCCGCTTGCCTTTCTGAGGCCGAAAGGACTGTACATGATAATACGGTGCTTTCTTAGGCTGTGAGGGAACCTGAGGTAAAAAGTTGACTTCCCGGCTGTTGCCGTGGATACGAGGTCCGAGAGACCGTCCCCAAACAATTCCTCACCCTTATAAGGCAAAACCTCCATGTGTCTTTTAGAATCAGCATCACCTGTCCACTGCCGAGTCCATAATACTCTCCTGGCAGAAATGGACATTGCATTAATTCTAGATGCCAGCAGGCAAATGTCCCTCTGTGCATCCCGCATATATAAGATGACGTCTTTTATATGTTCTATGGTTAGCAAAATAGTATCCCTGTCGAGGGAATCAATGTTGTCTGACAGGGTATCAGACCATGCGGCTGCAGCACTACACATCCATGCTGAAGCAATAGCAGGTCTCAGTATAGTACCTGAGTGTGTATACACAGACTTCAGGATAGCTTCCTGCTTTCTATCCGCAGGCTCCTTTAAGGCGGCCGTATCCTAAGACGGCAGTGCCACCTTTTTTGATAAGCGTGTGAGCGCCTTGTCCACCCTAGGGGATGTTTCCCAACGTAACCTGTCCGTTGGCGGGAAAGGGTACGCCTTCAGTAACCTCTTAGAAATCACTAGTTTCTTATCGGGGGAACTCCACGCTTCCTCGCACAATTCATTTAATTCATCAGATGGGGGAAAAGTCACTGGCTGCTTTTTCTCCCCAAACATAATACCCTTCTTGGTAGTAACCGGGTTAATATCAGAAATGTGCAATACATTTTTCATTGCAGTAATCATGCATCGGATGGCTTTTGTAGACTGTGCATTTGTCTCATCCTCATCTACACTGGAGTCAGACTCCGTGTCGACATCTGTGTCTACCATCTGAGCTAGCGGGCGTTTATGAGCCCCTGATGGCCTCTGAGACGCCTGGGCAGGCGCGGGCTGAGATCCCGGCTGTCCCAAACCTGAGATCCCGGCGTCATCGAACCTTTTATGTAAGGAGTTGACACTGTCTGTTAAGACCTTCCACATATCCATCCAATCCGGTGTCGGCCCCGTCGGGGGCGACACCACACTTATCTGCCCTTGCTCCGCCTCCACGTAACCCTCCTCATCAAACATGTCGACACAGCCGTACCGACACACCGCACACACACAGGGAATGCTCTGACTGAGGACAGGACCCCACAAAGTCCTTTGGGGAGACAGAGAGAGAGTGTGCCAGCACACACCACAGCGCTATATAACACAGGGATTTGCACTATAATGAGCGATTTTTCCCAATAGCTGCTTATTATCTTATTTGCGCCTAAATTTATGTGCCCCCCCCCTCTCTTTTTTACCCTTCTTGTACAGGATACTGCAGGGGAGAGCCTGGGGAGCGTCCTTCCAGCGGAGCGGTGAAGACAAAATGGCGCTGGTGTGCTGAGGAAGAAGGCCCAGCCCCCTAAGCGGCGGGCTTCTCCCGCGTTTTGTATATCTTAATGGCGGGGGGTTTTGCACATATACAGTTTTCCAGACTGTATTATGTGCATAATGTGCCAAAAGGTATTCTTATTGCTGCCCTGGGCGCCCCCCCCCCAGCACCCTACAGTGACCGGAGTGTGTGGTGTGCAGTGGGAGCAATGGCGCACAGCTGCAGTGCTGTGCGCTACCTTAATGAAGACTGGAGTCTTCTGCCGCCGATTTCATCTCCTTCTTCTGGCTCTGCAAGGGGGACGGCGGAGCGGCTCCGGGAACGGACGATCGAGGTCAGGCCCTGTGTTCGAACCCTCTGGAGCTAATGGTGTCCAGTAGCCCAAGAAGCAAACCTAACAAATACTTTCTTTCTAGCAAGCTCAGGAGAGCCCACTAGGAGCACCCAGCTCTGGCCGGGCACAGATTCTAACTGAGGTCTGGAGGAGGGGCATAGAGGGAGGAGCCAGTGCACACCAGATAGTACCTAATCTTTCTTTTAGAGTGCCCAGTCTCCTGCGGAGCCCGTCTATTCCCCATGGTCCTTACGGAGTTCCCAGCATCCACTAGGACGTCAGAGAAAGAAAAAAAAGAAAAAAAATATATTTCCTGCAAGTTGTACACTGCATTTAAGAGTGAACAAAACATATATTCTAAAATAAAAGCATGGCCTTCTGCAGTTTTGTTCACAATGTCTAAATAAAAGAGACTCTACCTGGCGTAATGTGTAAAAGGGGCTCTGCTCTACTGTAGTGTAATGTATGAAAAGGGGCTTAATATGAGTTGATATTATTTTGTGACCACGCTTCTTATCCAAGAAGCCACACCCCTTATTTTTGCCTTAGGCACGCACTTTCCCTGTTTTTTTCTTAGGGGGTGTGGGGTGGGCAGGGGTCACCAATTCTATTTCTGGCACAGGGCACCAAAATGTCAAGTTACGGCTCTGTTTGGGAACAAGGTTTTTTTTTTTGTGTGTTTTTTTTTATCAAAGAGGCTCTCAATAGCAAGTATTTCTTTTGTATCAAATACAGAATGTAGCAACATCATCCTTTTAAAATAGGTTTTAAAAGATGTTTGAAAAAAATAAATAAATAAAAAAAAACTTTGTACATGCTGTTTATCCATAAATGTAGAACTATGGTGAACTTCAATTAAGCTGTGATATGGTCTAACAAATTGTGTATATGCTACAGCTGAATACAATTTTTTTGTTACTATGGTTTCATGCCAACATCAAGAGGCCAGAACATTGTTTGCAGAGAACTACAGCATGACCCCCAAGCACAGTATAAAAGGAAAAAAGAAAACAAAAAAAAAAAGTGTGTCAAACAAATGGTAGAAAAGGGACATACCTTAAGCCACTTATCAACACATTTTGCGTGGAATTCATGGTTACAAGGTAACACTCTGAGAAGCTGCCGACTTTCAAAGTCACTAAAGCACACCACACATCTGGAAGCAAAACAGCAGACATGGTCAAGAAAATAAGAATTTACTTACCGATAATTCTATTTCTCGGAGTCCGTAGTGGATGCTGGGGTTCCTGAAAGGACCATGGGGAATAGCGGCTCCGCAGGAGACAGGGCACAAAAGTAAAGCTTTCCGATCAGGTGGTGTGCACTGGCTCCTCCCCCTATGACCCTCCTCCAGACTCCAGTTAGATACTGTGCCCGGACGAGCGTACACAATAAGGGAGGAATTTTGAATCCCGGGTAAGACTCATACCAGCCACACCAATCACACTGTACAACCTGTGATCTGAACCCAGTTAACAGTATGATAACAGGGGAGCCTCTGAAAAGATGGCTCACAATAACACTAACCCGATTTAGTTAGCAATAACTATGTACAAGTATTGCAGATAATCCGCACTTGGGATGGGCGCCCAGCATCCACTACGGACTCCGAGAAATAGAATTATCGGTAAGTAAATTCTTATTTTCTCTATCGTCCTAGTGGATGCTGGGGTTCCTGAAAGGACCATGGGGATTATACCAAAGCTCCCAAACGGGCGGGAGAGTGCGGATGACTCTGCAGCACCGAATGAGAGAACTCCAGGTCCTCTTTTGCCAGGGTATCAAATTTGTAGAATTTTACAAACGTGTTCTCCCCTGACCACGTAGCTGCTCGGCAGAGTTGTAATGCCGAGACCCCTCGGGCAGCCGCCCAAGATGAGCCCACCTTCCTTGTGGAATGGGCATTTACATATTTTTTGCTGTGGCAAGCCTGCCACAGAATGTGCAAGCTGAATTGTACTACAAATCCAACGAGCAATAGTCTGCTTAGAAGCAGGAGCACCCAGCTTGTTGGGTGCACACAGGATAAACAGCAAGTCAGATTTCCTGACTCCAGCCGACCTGGAAACTATATTTTCAAGACCCTGACAACATCCAGCAACTTGGAGTCCTCCAAGTCCCTAGTAGCCGCAGGTACCACAATAAGCTGGTTCAGGTGAAACGCTGACACCACCTTAGGGAGAAACTGGGGACGAGTCCACAGCTTTGCTCTGTCCGAATGGACAATCAGATATGGCTTTATGAGATAAAGCCGCCAATTCTGACACTCGCCTGGCCGAGGCCAGGACCAACAGCATGGTCACTTTCCATGTGAGATATATCAAATCCACAGATTTGAGTTGTTTAAACCAATGTGATTTTAGGAATCCCAAACTACGTTGAGATCGCCCAGTGCCACTGGAGACATCAAAAGGGGGTTGTATATGCAGTACTCCCTTAACAACTTCTGGACTTCAGGAACTGAAGCCAAATTCTTTCTGGAAGAAAATCGACCGGTCGAAATTTGAACCTTAATGGACCCCAATTTGAGACCCATATACACTCCTGTTTGCAGGAAATGTAGGAATTAACCTACTTGAAATTCTTCCGTGGAGCCTTCCTGGCCTCACACCATGGAACATATTTTCACCTAAGCGGTGATAATGTTGTGCGGTCACCTCCTTCCTGGTTCTGACCAGGGTAGGGATGACCTCTTCCGGAATGCCTTTTTCCCTTAGGATCCGGCGTTCACCCGCCCTGGCGTCAACGCAGCTGCGGTAAGTCATGGAACAGACATGATTCTTGCTGAATCAAGATCCTTTCTAGTATCTCTTGAAGTTCCGGGTACCAAGTTCTTCTTGGCCAAACCGGAGCCACGAGTATAGTTCTTACTCCTCTCCTTCCTATCATTCTCCATACACTGGGTATGAAAGGCAGAGGAGGGAACACATATACCGACTGGTACACCCACGGTGTTACCAGAGCGTCCCAGCTATTGCCTGAGGGTCTCTAGACCTGGCGCTTCATGTGAGACGCCATATAACCACCTTTGGTCTTTCCCAACGGTTTACAAACATGTGGAAACTTCCAGATGAAGTTCCCACTTTTCCGGGTGGAATTCATTCATGCTGAGGAAATCTTCCTAGTTGTCCACTCCCGGAATGAACACTGCTGACAGTGTTATCACATGATCTTTCGCCCAGCGAAGAATCCTTGCTGTCATTGCCCTCCTGCTTCTTGTGCCGCCCCGTCTGTTTACGTGGGCGACTGCCATGATGATGTCCTACTGGATCAGCACCGGTTGACTTTGAAGCAGAGTTCTTCCTAGGCTCAGAGCATCGTACATTGCCCTTAGCTCCAGTATATTCATGTGGAGAGAAATCTCCAGACTTGACCACACTTCCTTGGAAATTTCTTCCCTGTGTGACTGTTCCCCAGCCTCTCAGGCTGGCATCCGTGGTCACCAGAACACAGTCCTGAATGCTGAATGTGCTGTCCTCTAGAAGATGAGCACTCTGCAGCCCCCACAGAAGAGACACCCTTGTCCTTGGAGACAGGGTTATCCGCTGATGCATCTGAAGATGCGATCCGGACCATTCGTCCAGCAAATCCCCCTGAAAAGTTTTTGCGTGAGATCTGCCGAATGGAATCGCTTCGTAAGAAGCCACCATTTTTCCCAGGACTCCTGTGCATTGATGCACTGATACTTGGCCTGGTTTTAGGAGGTTTCTGACTAGGTCGGATAACTCCCTGGCTTTCCCCTCCAGGAGAAATACCTCTTTCTGGACTATGCCCAGAATCATTCCTAGGAACAGCAGACGTATCATCGGAAAACAGCTGCGATTTTTGGAATATTTAGAATCCACTCGTGCTGTCGTAGAACTACTTTAGATAGTTCTTTTCCGACCTCCAACTGTTCTCTGGAAACTTGTCCCTTTCAGGATATCGTCCAAGTAAGGGATAATTAAGATGCCTTTCTTCTTTTAAGAATCATCTTTTCGGCCATTACCTTGGTAAAGGCCCGGGGTGCCGTGGATAATTCAACGGCAGCGTCTGAAACTGATATTGACAGTTCTGTATCACGAACCAGAGGTACCCTTGTTGAGAAGGGCAAATTTGGACATGGAGGTAAACCTTGATGTCCAGGGACACCATATAGTCCCCTTTTTTCCGGTTCTCTATCACTGCTTTGAGTGACTCCATCTTGATTTGAACCTTTTTATGTAAGTGTTCAAAGATTTCAGATTTAGACTATGTCTCACCAAGCCTTCTGGCTTCAGTACCACAATATAGTGTGGAAGACTAATACCCTTTTCCTTGTTGTAGGAGGGGTACTTTGATTATCACCTGCTGGAAATACAGCTTGTGAATTTTTTTCCAATACTGCCTCCCTGTCGGAGGGAGCCGTTGGTAAAGCAGGCTTCAGGAACCTGCGAGGAAAAAATGTCTCGACTCTCCAATCTGTACCCCTGGGATAATACTTGTACGATCTAGGGGTCAACTTGCGAGTGATCCCACTGCGCGCTGAGGCTCTTGAGACTACCCCCCCACTGGTGGAGGGCTTCTTTTCCTGGGAAGGGGCTGCCTGCTGCAGTCTACTTCCCTTTCCTCTATGTCTGGGCAGATATGACTGGCCTTTTGCCCGCTTGCCCACATGGGAACGGAAGGATTGAGGCTGAAAAGACAGTGTCTTTTTCTGCTGAGATGTAACTTGGGGTAAAAAGGTTGGATTTCCCAGCTGTAGCCGTGGCCCCCAGGTCCGATGGACCGACCCCAAATAACTCCTTCCCTTTATACGGCAATACTTCCATGTGCCGTATGGGATCTGTATCACCTGACCACTGTCGTGTCCATGACATCTTCTGGGAGATATGGACAACACACTTATCTTGATGCCAGAGTGCAAATATCCCTCTGTGCATCTCGCATACAGTATATATATAGAATGCATCCTATTAAATGCTCTATATCAATAAAATATTTTTAGTCAGGGAATTCGACCAAGCCAACCCAGCACTGCATCTCCAGGCTGATGGCGATCGCTGGTCGCAGTATAACCACCGTATGTGTGTATATACTTTTTAGGATATTTTTCCAGCTGCCTATCAGCTGGCTCCTTGAGGGCGGCCGTATCTGGAGACGGTAACGCCACTTGATAAGCGTGTGAGCGCCTTATCCACCCTAAGGGGTGTTTCCCAACGCGCCCTAACTTCTGGCGGGAAAGGGTATAACGCCAATATTTGCTATCGGGGTAAACCCACGCATCATCACACACTTCATTTTATTTTATCTGATTCAGGAAAAACTACAGGTAGTTTTTTCACTTCCACATAATACCCATCTTTTGTGGTACTTGTAGTATCAGAAATATGTAACACCTCCTTCATTGCCCTTAACGTGTGGCCCTAATGAGGAATACGTTTGTTTATTCACCGTCGACACTGGATTCAGTGTCCGTGTCTGTGTCGACCGACTGAGGTAAATGGGCGTTTTTTTAAAAACCCCTGACGGTGTTTCTGAGACGCCTGGACCGGTACTAATTGTTTGTCGGCCGTCTCATGTCGTCAACCGACCTTGCAGCGTGTTGACATTCTCACGTAATTCCCTAAATAAGCCATCCATTCCGGTGTCGACTCCCTAGAGAGTGACATCACCCTTACAGGCAATTTCTCCGCCTCCTCCAACATCGTCCTCATACATGTCGACACACACGTACCGACACACAGCACACACACCTGGAATGCTCTGACAGAGGACAGGACCCACTAGCCCTTTGGAGAGACAGAGGGAGAGTTTGCCAGCACACACCAAAAAAACGCTATAATTACATAGGGACAACCTTATATAAGTGTTTCTCCCTAATAGCATCTTTATATATATATTTATATCGCCAATTAGTGCCCCCCCTCTCTGTTTAAACCCTGTTTCTGTAGTGCAGTGCAGGGGAGAGCCTGGGAGCCTTCTCTCCAGCCTTTCTGTGAGAGAAAATGGCGCTGTGTGCTGAGGAGATAGGCCCCGCCCCTTTTCCGGCGGGCTCGTCTCCCGCTCTTTAGTGAAGTTTGGCAGGGGTTAAATATCTCCATATAGCCTCTGGGGGCTATATGTGAGGTATTTTTAGCCAGTATATAGGTTTACATTTGCCTCCCAGGGCGCCCCCCCCCCCAGCGCCCTGCACCCTCAGTGACTGCGTGTGAAGTGTGCTGAGAGGAAAATGGCGCACAGCTGCAGTGCTGTGCGCTACCTTTAGAAGACTGCAAGGGTCTTCAGCCGCCGATTCTGGACCTCTTCTTACTTCAGCATCTGCAAGGGGGCCGGCGGCGCGGCTCCGGTGACCATCCAGGCTGTACCTGTGATCGTCCCTCTGGAGCTGATGTCCAGTAGCCAAGAAGCCAATCCATCCTGCACGCAGGTGAGTTCACTTCTTCTCCCCTCTGTCCCTCGTTGCAGTGATCCTGTTGCCAGCAGGACTCACTGTAAAATAAAAAACCTAAGCTAAACTTTCTCTAAGCAGCTCTTTAGGAGAGCCACCTAGAATTGCACCCTTCTCGGCCGGGCACAAAAATCTAACAGGAGTCTGGAGGAGGGTCATAGGGGGAGGAGCCAGTGCACACCACCTGATCGGAAAGCTTTACTTTTGTGCCCTGTCTCCTGCGGAGCCGCTATTCCCCATGGTCCTTTCAGGAACCCCAGCATCCACTAGGACGATAGAGAAATAATTATACGCAACAGGCATATTTTGAGTAATACTAACATAGTATGCGTAAAAGTTTTAGGCAGGTGTGGAAAATTTTTAGCACAGTAATAATGCTTTCAAAAATAGAAGTGTTAATAGTTTATTTTTATCACTTAAACAAAAGCCAAAGTGCATGAACAGAACAGAAATCTAAATCAAATCAATATTTGGTGTGACCAACCTTTCCCTTCAAAACAGCATCAATTTTCTAGGTACACTTGCACACAGTTTTTGAAGGAAGTTGGCATGGAGGTAGTTCCAAAAATCTTGAAGAAATAACCACCGATCTTCTGTAGATGTGGGCTTGCTCAAATCCTTCTGTCTCTTTATGTAATCCCAGACAGACCCGATGTTGATATCAGGGCTCTGTGGGGGGCCATATAAAGCACTACCAGGACTGCTTGTTCTTATTTACGCTGAAGATAGTTCTTAATGACATTGGATGTATGTTTGGGATCACTGTCCTGCCGCAGAATACATTTGGAGCCAATCAGACGCCTCCCTGAGGGATAAAGTACCTGCATGTATTTCTAAACAAGAACTCTGGAAGTGATGATATGGGCCCCACAGAGCACTGATCTCAACATCATCGAGTCTGTCTGGGATTACATAAACAGAAGAATTTGAGCAAGCCTACATCCACAGAACAACATCCCAATTTCACTCAGCCCTTGGTCTGCGTTATTGAGTTTTCCTATTGATTGTCTTAATGAATATTTTAATAAGCTTATTCACCGTGTTCTTAACACAGTTAGATGTACAGTGGCTAAATGCTGGAAAAACCTTGAACCTCCATCGTTAAGCATGGTCATGGCTAAAATTTGGTTTATCTGTACTACGGAAAAGATTACTGCTTCACTGCATGATAGATCGGGCATGTTTGCTTCAATCTGGGAACCTAGGTTTATATATAATTGTTCTGCAACTAAAATCTGAAGTACTATATTGCGTAGTATGGCCATGGATATGTTTAATGAGATTCTCTTACAGGGTTTATTCTCCTTAGGGCCCATTGGTCTCTGGGGGACCGCTGCTGGTATATATGTGAATGTATACTTAAATTATGCTGAGGGGGGGAGAGTATTTTTGATATTATAAGAGGTTGACAAGGTAATTTGGTTTCTCATGGTGGTTCCCCCCCCCCCCCCCCTTTTTCTTTTCTTTATAGATGATTTTTTTTTTTTTATTGCATGTCATAAGGTTAATCAATATATTGTACTATGCCATCTGATTTCTAGCCCTGGTGGCTAAAGGTGTGTACACACGGTGAGATCCTTGCTATGTCCGATTTTGACTATACTTTTCCCTTGAACTCCCCAAGAGCCCAGATAGCACAGATTTTGACTATCTGTGCTTCAGATTTTGTCTATGTATGATTTTGACTAAGTGCCAATTTTGACTATACTTTGTACTAGATAGTCAAGATTGACTTGCCTGCACAGTCTATCAAGCCCAGGGGTGGGGAACCTTTTTTCTACTAAGGGCCGTTTGGATATTTATAAAATCCTTCGGGTGCCATACAAAAATTATCAACTTAAAAATGAGCCTGTCCCCAGTCAGTTGTTATGCCCCAGTAGATATGCCCCCAGTAAGTATTCCCCCAGTCACTTGTTATGCCCCATTAGATATGCCCTGTCACTTGTTATGCCCCATTAGATATGCCACCAGTCAGTTGTTATGCCCCATTAGATATGCTCCCTAGTAGCAACACTTACACACACAAAAAAAAAACCCCAAAAAACAAACAAAAAAAACCACACACAATACTCACTAGCCCCGCTCCTGCGCCCGGACCATTGCCCTCCGCCTTGCCGCTCGCTCCTTAGAACTTTGGAAGAGAAGTCATGACATCTCTCCCATAACACCGCTCAGCAGCACACGCACACTGCCAGAGCCGGAAGCCGGTGCTCAGGAGTGAGCTCCAGCCTCCGGCTGCTACTGAGGGTAAGAAGCCGGGCGTCCACTAGTAACAAAACCTCAGCGGGCGCCCGGCTAGGTGAGCCTGGCCGGGCTGGATCAAGTGGTTCTGTGGGCCTTATACGGCCCTCTGGCCTGAGGTTCACCACCTCTGATCTAGCCTTACGGTACCGATCTCACGGGGGCGCGCAGCAAGATCGAATCTGTATCGCAAGCTGCTTAACACCTTGAGATATGCACTAACTTATCATAAGATTTTGACTATATAGTCAAAATCTTACAGATTTATCTCACCGTGTGTACACACCTTTAGTATTCAATATATTGAAAATCATGAAATTTGTGCATCTGTTTTTGTATATTTGAGGTTTTTATTTTATCTTATCCAATAAAATAAATGGTTAATAGATTTTATTTTTTTTGTTTACCTCACTTCTGCACCTAGCCTATATTTGCCACTTTATTGGACTGGTGACATTCCAACAATATAGGCTATACTGTACTGTGCAAAAGTTTTAGGCAGGTGGTGTGGAAAAGATGCTGCTAAGGTTTTTTTTTTTTAGACGATATTTCTATATACCAATATCTAAATTACTCACAAAGTTTGCTCAGATTGGTGGGTTTCAAGGTTGAAGCGGTAAGATGGAAGCTGCTCAATGTTGGCTTTGGTGAGTCCACGTGGCTTTGCTTCTCCTAGACGCTCAGCTAAATTCAGCAATGCCTAAAGAGGAATAACAAAATATAACTAATGTTATAAAAGTACTGTTGCAGATCACTGGTTAACATAGAAATTGACAGCACGTAAGAACCACTTCGCCCATGTATTCTGCTCCTTTTTTAACACAAAGAAAATAAGATATTACTTACCGGTAAATCTATTTCTCGTAGTCCGTAGTGGATGCTGGGGACTCCGTAAGGACCATGGGGAATAGACGGGCTCCGCAGGAGACAGGGCACTTTAAGAAAGAAATTGGATACTGGTGTGCTCTGGCTCCTCCCTCCATGTCCCTCCTCCAGACCTCAGTTAGAGAAACTGTGCCCGGAAGAGCTGACAGTACAAGGAAAGGATTTTGGAATCCAGGGCAAGACTCATACCAGCCACACCAATCACACCGTATAACTTGTGATAAACTTATCCAGTTAACAGTATGAACAACAACAGAGCATCAGATCAACCCTGATGCAACTATAACATAACTCTTATGTAAGCAATAACTATATACAAGCATTGCAGAAAAAAGTCTGCACTTGGGACGGGCACCCAGCATCCACTACGGACTACGAGAAATAGATTTACCGGTAAGTAAAATCTTATTTTCTCTAACGTCCTAGTGGATGCTGGGGACTCCGTAAGGACCATGGGGATTATACCAAAACTCCCAAATGGGCGGGAGAGTGCGGATGAATCTGCAGCACCGAATGAGCAAACACAAGGTCCTCCTCAGCCAGGGTATCAAACTTGTAGAACTTTGCAAAAGTGTTTGAACCCGACCAAGTAGCTGCTCGGGAAAGCTGTAATGCAGAGACCCCTCGGGCAGCCGCCCAAGAAGAGCCCACCTTCCTTGTGGAATGGGATTTTACAGATTTTGGCTGCGGCAATCCTGCCGCAGAATGAGCCTGCTGAATCGTGTTACAGATCCAGCGAGCAATAGTTTGCTTTGAAGCAGGAGCACCCAGCTTGTTGGGTGCATACAGGATAAACAGTGACTCAGTTTTCCTGACTCTAGCCGTTCTGGCTACATAAACCTTCAAAGCCCTGACCACATCTAGTAACTCGGAATCCTCCAAGTCACAAGTAGCCACAGGCACCACGATAGGTTGGTTCATATGAAAAGATGACACCACTTTTGGCAGAAATTGCGGACAGGTCCGCAATTCCGCCCTGTCCATATGGAAAACCAGATAGGGGCTTTTATGTGACAGCCGCTAATTCTGACACACGCCTAGCTGAAGCCAAGGCTAATAGCATGACCACCATCCACGTGAGAAATTTTAACTCCACGGTTTTTAGTGGCTCAAACCAGTGTGACTTCAGGAAACTCAACACCACGTTAAGATCCCAAGGTGCCACTGGAGGCACAAAAGGGGGCTGAATATGCAGCACTCCCTTCACAAACGTCTGGACTTCAGGAAGAGAAGCCAGTTCTTTTTGAAAGAAAATGGATAGGGCCGAAATCTGGACCTTAATGGAACCCAATTTTAGGCCCAGTCACTCCCGACTGTAGGAAGTGAAGGAAACGGCCCAGCTGGAATTCATCCGTAGGGGCATTCCTGGCCTCACACCAAGCAACATATTTTCGCCATATACGGTGATAATGTTTAGCAGTCACGTCCTTCCTAGCCTTTATCAGCGTAGGAATGACCTCATCCGGAATGCCTTTTTCTGCTAGGATCCGGCGTTCAACCGCCATGCCGTCAAACGCAGCCGCGGTAAGTCTTGGAACAGACAGGCCCCCTGTTGCAACAAGTCCTGTCTTAGAGGCAGAGGCCATGGGTCCTCTGTGAGCAGTTCTTGAAACTCTGGATACCAAGTCCTTCTTGGCCAATCCGGAACAATGAGTATTGTTCTCACTCCTCTTCTTCTTATGATTCTCAGCACCTTGGGTATGAGAGGAAGAGGAGGAAATACATAGACCGACAGGAACACCCACGGTGTCACTAGAGCGTCTACAGCTATCGCCTGAGGGTCTCTTGACCTGGTGCAATATCTCTGTAGCTTTTTGTTGAGGCGGGATGCCATCATGTCTACTTGTGGCAGTTCCCACAGACTTGCAATCTGTGTGAAGACTTCTTGATGAAGTCCCCACTCTCCCGGGTGGAGGTCGTGCCTGCTGAGGAAGTCTGCTTCCCAGTTGTCCACTCCCGGAATGAACACTGCTGACAGTGCGCTTACGTGATTCTCCGCCCAGCGAAGAATTCTGGTGGCTTCCGCCATCGCCACCCTGCTCCTTGTGCCGCCTTGGCGGTTTACATGAGCCACTGCGGTGATGTTGTCTGACTGAATCAGCACCGGTCGGTCGCGAAGCAGGGTCTCCGCTTGTCGTAGGGCATTGTATATTGCCCTTAGTTCCAGGATGTTGATGTAAAGACAAGTCTCCTGACTTGACCACAGACCTTGGAAATTTCTTCCCTGTGTGACTGCTCCCCACCCTCGGAGGCTTGCGTCCGTGGTCACCAGGACCCAGTCCTGAATGCCGAATCTGCGGCCCTCGAGAAGGTGAGCACTCTGCAGCCACCACAGGAGAGACACCCTGGCCCTGGGGGACAAGGTGATCAGCCGATGCATCAGTAGATTTGATCCGGACCACTTGTCCAACAGATCCCACTGAAAGGTCCTCGCATGGAACCTGCCGAAGGGAATGGCCTCGTATGAGGCCACCATCTTTCCCAGGACTCACGTGCAGTGATGCACCGACACCTGTTTTGGTTTTAATAGGTCTCTGACCAATGTCATGAGCTCCTGAGCCTTCTCCATCGGGAGATAAACCCTCTTCTGGTCTGTGTCCAGAATCATGCCCAGGAAGGGCAGACGAGTCGTAGGAATCAACTGCGACTTTGGAATATTCAGAATCCAGCCGTGCTGTTGTAATACTTCCCGAGAGCGTGCCACGCTGATCACCAACTGCTCTCTGGACCTCGCCTTTATGAGGAGATCGTCCAAGTATGGGATAATTTTGAGTCCTTGCCGTCGCAGGAGCACCATCATTTCCGCCATTACCTTGGTAAATATTCTCGGTGCCGTGGAGAGACCAAACGGCAACGTCTGGAATTGGTAATGACAATCCTGTACCACAAATCTGAGGTAATCCTGATGAGGTGGATAAATGGGGACAAGAAGGTAAGCATCCTTTATGTCCAGAGACACCATAAAATCCCCCTCCTCCAGGCTTGCGATGACCGCTATGAGCGATTCCATCTTGAACTTGAACCTTTTCAGGTATATGTTCAGGGATTTTAAATTCAATATGGGTCTGACCGAACCATCCGGTTTCGGTACCACAAACATGGTCGAATAGTAACCCCTTCCCTGTTGAAGGAGGGTAACCTTTACCACCACCTGCTGAAGATACAATTTGTGAATTGCAGATAACACTATTTCCCTCTCTAAGGGGGAAGCTGGCAGGGCCGATTTGAGGTAACGGTGAGGGGGCATCTCTTCGAATTCCAGCTTGTATCCCTGAGACACAATCTCTATAGCCCAGGGATCCACCTGGGAGTGAACCCACTTGTGGCTGAAATTTCGGAGACGCGCCCCCACCGGGCCTAGCTCCGCCTGTGGAGCCCCAGCGTCATGCGGTGGATTTAATGGAGGCCGGGGAGGACTTCTATTCCTGGGAACTAGCTGTATTATGCAGCTTTTTTCCTCTACCCCTGCCTCTGGCAAGAAAGGACGCACCTCGTACTTTCTTGCCTCTTTGTGATCGAAAGGACTGCATTTGGTAATATGGTGCTTTCTTAGGTTGTGAGGGAATATATGGCAAAAAATTTTACTTTCCAGCCGTAGCTGTGGAGACCAGGTCCGAGAGACAGTCCCCAAACAATTCCTCACCCTTGTAAGGTAAAACCTCCATGTGCCTTTTTGAGTCGGCATCGCCTGTCCATTGCCGAGTCCACAGGACCCTTCTGGCAGAAATCGACATTGCATTTATTCTAGAGCCCAGTAGGCTAATGTCTCTTTGGGCATCTCTCATATATAGGACAGCGTCTTTTATATGCCCCAGGGTCAGTACTATAGTATCCTTGTCCAAGGTATCAAGTTCCTCAGATAAGGTATCTGTCCATGCTGCTACAGCACTACACATCCAGGCCGGCGCAATTGCCGGCCTTAGTAGGGTACCTGAATGTGTATAAATGGACTTCAGGATACCCTCCTGCTTTCTATCCGCAGCATCTTTTAGGGTGGCCGTATCCTGTGACGGCAGGGCTACCCTCTTGGATAAGCGTGTTAAAGCTTTGTCTACCCTAGGGGAGGATTCCCAGCGTAACCTGTCCGTTGGCGGGAAAGGATACGCCATAAGCATCCGTTTGGAAATCTGCAGTTTTCTATCTGGAGAATCCTAAGCCTTTTCACATAACTCATTTAACTCATGTGACGGGGGAAAGGTCACCTCTTGCCTTTTTTCCCCATACATATAAACCCTCTTGTCAGGGACTGGGGTTTCCTCTGTGATGTGCAACACATCCTTCATTGCTATAATCATGTAACGGATGGCTTTAGCCATTTTAGGCTGTAACTTTGCATCATCGCCATCGACACTGGAGTCAGAATCCGTGTCGACATATGTGTCAACAATTTGGGATAGTGGGCGCTTCTGAGGCCCTGACGGCCTCTGCGACATAGGATCAGGCATGGGCTGAGACCCCGGCTGTCCCAAAGCTTCAGCTTTATCCAACCTTTTATGCAAGGAAGTAACATCATTTAAAACCTTCCACATATCCATCCAATCGGGTGTCGGCGGCGACCCCACATTCATTTGCGCCCGCTCTGTTTCCACATAGCCTTCCTCGTCAAACATGCCGACACAAGCGTACCGACACACCACACACACAGGGGAAGCTCTTTTTGAAGACAGTTCCCCCACAAGGCCCTTTGGAGAGACAGAGAGAGAGAGTATACCAGCACACACCCCAGCGCAATATGTCCCAGGAATCACACAGTAACTTAGTGTTAGCCCAGTATCTGCTGTATATATTGTTTTTGCGCCAAATTTATGTGCCCCCCCCCCCTCTCTTTTTACCCTCTTCTACTGTGATTCTGCAGGGGAGAGCCTGGGGAGCTTCCTCTCAGCGGAGCTGTGGAGAGAAAATGGCGCTGGTGAGTTCTGAGGAAGAAGCCCCGCCCCCTCAGCGGCGGGCTTCTGTCCCGCGTTTCTGTGTAAAAAATATGGCGGGGCCCATGCATATATACAGTGCCTAACTGTATATATGCCCACTTTTGCCAATAGGTCTCTAATTGCTGCCCAGGGCGCTCCCCCCTGCGCCCTGCAGTGACCGGAGTGTGTGGGTTTAGTGTGGGAGCAATCGCGCACAGCTGCAGTGCTGTGCGCTACCTCATATGAAGACTGGAGTCTTCTGCCGCCGATTTCGAAGTCTTCTTGCTTCTGACACCGGCTTCTGTCTTCTGGCTCTGCGAGGGGGACGGCGGCGCGGCTCCGGGATCGGACGACCAAGGGTGCGATCCTGTGTACGATCCCTCTGGAGCTAATGGTGTCCAGTAGCCTAAGAAGCAGGACCTATCTTCAGTGAGTAGGGCTGCTTCTCTCCCCTCAGTCCCACGTAGTAGAGAGTCTGTTGCCAGCAGATCTCTCTGAAAATAAAAAAAAAACTAAAAAATACTTTCTTTTTAGCAAGCTCAGGAGAGCTCACTAAGTAGCACCCAGCTCGTCCGGGCACAGATTCAAACTGAGGTCTGGAGGAGGGACATAGAGGGAGGAGCCAGAGCACACCAGTATCCAATTTCTTTCTTAAAGTGCCCTGTCTCCTGCGGAGCCCGTCTATTCCCCATGGTCCTTACGGAGTCCCCAGCATCCACTAGGACGTTAGAGAAAAATAGATTTCAGCTGTCAGCAAAGCCTAAGCTGCGAATACCTGGCTCTGGACAACCACTAGCTATATAATTATATTTAGTATAATGTAGCTGCGTACAACCATCGATCAATAAATTAGATAATCATCACCCTGTCCTGCTGCTAATTTCAATGTCAGTAGCCACCTGGCAGTACATAGTAATTACTATAAAGAACGAAAGAAATAACTGCGCTGCAATGGTAAGAAATATATTAAGTGATGGTGCTTGATGAGCCAATTAGATACAGGCTTCTTCTGATTATATATAGCAAAAACATAATACCAATAATGGATAATAGGAATTTAATACCTACCAGTAATTACTTTTCTCATAGTTCGTAGGGGATACTGGGATGGATTAGTACCATGGGGTATAGATCAGGTCCTTTGGAGCCTTGCACTTTAAGAAATGTTTAGTGTGTGCTGGCTCCTCCCCTCTATGTCCCTCCACCAGACTCGGTCTAGGAAAACTATGTCCGAGGAGACGGACATACGTTGAGAGAAGGAAAACATAACACCAACGGTGAGGTAACGAACCAACACAACAGGAAGATAGCCGCGCTAACCAGAACAAAGGATAGCAACGCTAACTCAAGTAATGGGGACAGCAACAGCAGACCCAACCAAGAACTCACAACCAGGTAAGCAGGAAACACTAAGTAATGAGGAGAGAATAAGGAATTACCGGTAGATATTAATTTTTTATTTTATCTAACTTCCTAGGGCATACTGGGATGGATTAGTACCATGGGGAAGTCCCAAAGCTCCTAGAACAGATGGGAGAGTGCTGAGAGCCCTGCAAAACCGCCTGACCAAACTGAAGGTCTTCACCCGCCAAGGTATCCAAATTATAGAACTTCATGAACATGTTCGAACCCGACCAAGAAGCCGCTCGGCACAACTGTAAGGGCGAGACGCCACGGGCAGCCACCCAGGAAGAACCCACCAACCTAGTGGAGTGGGCCTGAACAGAACCCGGCAGCGGCCTGTTGAATAGTCAATCTGAGCCATCGAGCAATGGACTGCTTAGAAGCAGGACATCCAATTTTGGTAACTTCAAAGGACAAAAAAAAAAAAAAAAGTCTGACTTCCTGCGACGAGCTGTCCTCTTGACTTAACTCCTCAAAGCCCGAACCACGTCCAAGGACTTTGGATCAACAGATGTGTCAGAACCAGAACCACTATCGGTTGATTCACGTGAAAAGCAGATACCACTTTCGGCAAAAACTGTGGTGAGTCCTGAGCTCCGCCCTATCCTCGTGAAGAGTCAAATAAGGGCTCTTACAGGATAAGGCCCCAATCGTAACACGCGCCTCGCAGAGGCCAAAGCCAGTAAGTAAGATATTTCAATTCCACCCTGTGTAAAGGTTCAAACCAGTTCGATTGGAGAAAAGTCAAGACCACACTGAGATCCCACGGAGCCGTGGAGGTACATTTTTCCTTTCGAGTCTTTTTAGAACTCTGGGAATGAGCGGGATTGGAGGAAACCGGTATACGAACTGGTAAGTCCACGGTGATGTCAGAGCGTCCACCGCTGCAGCCTGCGGATCCCTCGTCCTGGAACAGTAACGACGCAGCTTCTTGTTGAGACGAGAAGCCATCAGGTCTATCTGTGGACAGCCCCACCGGTGAATCAGTTGCTGAAACACCTGATGGTGAAGGCTTCATTCCCCCAGATAGAGGTAGTGCCTGCTGAGGAAGTCCGCTTCCCAGTTATCCACGCCTGGGATGAATATGGCTGAGATGGCCCTTGCGTTGGCTTCCGCCCAGAGGAGTATCCGTGACACCTCTCGCATTGCGGCTCTGCTTCTTGTTCCTCCCTATCGGTTTATGTACGCCACCACCGTGGCATTGTCAGACTGTACTTGTACGGCCTGATTTTGTAGACAATAGGAGGCCTGCAGAAGAGCATTGTAGACTGCTTCCGATAAATGTTCTGGAGCTCAGGGCAAAGATTCCTGACTCGACCACTTTCCTTGGAACTGAGCCCTTTGAGTTACTGCCCCCCAGCCCTGGAGGGTTGCATCCATTGTCAGCAGAGTCCGAGACTGGGTACTGAAACTTCGGCCCTCCACAAGGTGAGAGACTTGTAGCCACCATAA
This sequence comes from Pseudophryne corroboree, assembly GCF_028390025.1. Classification (NCBI taxonomy): domain Eukaryota; kingdom Metazoa; phylum Chordata; class Amphibia; order Anura; family Myobatrachidae; genus Pseudophryne; species Pseudophryne corroboree. Next base: position 579,720,702 of record NC_086449.1, read on the forward strand.
CAGGGAGATCCATGCTCTTGGCGACACAGCTATACTCTGGTGCATGTGCAGGTGAGACCCTGACCACTTGTCTAGCAGATCCAGCTGGAACGGACAGGCATGTAACCTGCCGTACTGGGCTGCCTCGTAAGAGGCAACCATCTTTCCCAGTGGGCAGATGCAAAGGTGAACAGAGACCCTGCGGGGTCTGAGCACCGAGCGGACCATAGCCTGGATTGCCAATGCCTTGTCCATGGGGAGGAACATCTTCTGAGATACAGTGTCCAGTATCATTCCCAGGAACTGAATCCTTTGTGATGGTTCCAGGTGAGATTTCGGGAAATTTAGGCTCCAACCAAGATCAGTTAGAAGGCGAGGAGCCAAGTTAATGCTGTTCAGCAGACTCTCCGTGGACACCGACTTTATCAGGAGATTGTCCAAGTAGGGAACTATGTTGACTCCAATCATGCGGAGTTGCATCATCATCTCCGCCATGACTTTTGTGAATACCCTTGGGGCTGTGGAGAGACCAAAGGGTAAGGCCTGAAACTGGAAATGGTGGTCCAGATCAGCGAATCTGAGATAAGCCTGATGAGGGGGCCATATCAGGTGTAGGTAGACCTCCTTGATCAAGGGCTACCAGGAATTCCCCTTCTTGCAGACCAGAGACCACCACCCTTAGAGATTCTATCTTGAACACCCAAAGATACGGGTTCAGAGATTTGAGGTTCAAGAACGGTGTCTGTACCACAGACAAACTTGAATACAATCCCCTGTTGTGTAACAGAGGTGGTACTGGAACAAAAACCTTTGTCTGTAGTAGTTTTTGAATGGCGTCCTGCAAGGCAACTCTTGCTACAGGTGAAGCTCGTAAGTGAAATTAAGTCCACCTGTGTGCAATCCAAGTGTCACATGATCGGTCAGTATAAAACGCACCTTTTCTGAAAGGCCCCAGAGGCTGCAACACCACTAAGCAAGACGCATCACACCATGAAGACCAAGGAGCTCCCCAAACAAGTCAGGGACAAAGTTGTTGAGTAGTACAAGTCAGGGATGGGTTATAAAATAAAAAAAAATACAAATCTTTGCTGAACCCCCGGAGCACCATCAAATCCATCATCTTCAAATGAAAAGAACATGGTACCACAACAAACCTGACAAGAGAGGGCCGGCCACCAAAACTTACAGACCGGGCAAAGGCATCAGAGAGGCAGCACAGAGACCAAAAGGTAAACCTGAAGGAGCTGCAGAGTTCCACAGCAGAGACTGGTGTATCTGCAGATGCGACCCCACTAAGCCGTACACTCAATAGAGCTGGGCTTTATGGAAGAGTGGCCAGAAAAAAGCCATTACTTAAGTGTTAAAAATAAGGTGGCACGTTTTAAGATTAAAAAATCATCCACGGATTTCTTAAGGGTCTGCCTTTCTTGTCTGGCAGTAGCCAACTCTGTATTAATATTAGTAAGCATTCCTTTGAATGATTCTAAC